>NW_027490569.1:5000-27500 GCF_050948175.1 Xylocopa sonorina
CATTAAATAATATAAATAACGTTCATATAAATATCCCTAAATTTATATAAATAGTTGAATATAAAAATTTATACTAATATTTTAACATATATAAAAAAATCATTAAATAATATAAATAACGTTCATATAAATATCCCTAAATTTATATAAATAGTTGAATATAAAAATTTATACTAATATTTTAATAAATATAAAAAAATCATTAAATAATATAAAAAAAATAATAAAATTATATGAAATATTCAATTAAATATAATTGAATAGTTGAATATAAAAATTTATACTAATATTTTAATAAACATAAAAAAATCATTAAATAATATAAATAACGTTCATATAAATATCCCTAAATTTATATAAATAGTTGAATATAAAAATTTATACTAATATTTTAATAAACATAAAAAAATCATTAAATAATATAAATAACGTTCATATAAATATCCCTAAATTTATATAAATAGTTGAATATAAAAATTTATACTAATATTTTAACATATATAAAAAAATCATTAAATAATATAAATAACGTTCATATAAATATCCCTAAATTTATATAAATAGTTGAATATAAAAATTTATACTAATATTTTAACAAACATAAAAAAATCATTAAATAATATAAATAACGTTCATATAAATATCCCTAAATTTATATAAATAGTTGAATATAAAAATTTATACTAATATTTTAATAAACATAAAAAAATCATTAAATAATATAAATAACGTTCATATAAATATCCCTAAATTTATATAAATAGTTGAATATAAAAATTTATACTAATATTTTAATAAACATAAAAAAATCATTAAATAATATAAATAACGTTCATATAAATATCCCTAAATTTATATAAATAGTTGAATATAAAAATTTATACTAATATTTTAATAAACATAAAAAAATCATTAAATAATATAAATAACGTTCATATAAATATCCCTAAATTTATATAAATAGTTGAATATAAAAATTTATACTAATATTTTAATAAACATAAAAAAATCATTAAATAATATAAATAACGTTCATATAAATATCCCTAAATTTATATAAATAGTTGAATATAAAAATTTATACTAATATTTTAATATATATAAAAAAATCATTAAATAATATAAATAACGTTCATATAAATATCCCTAAATTTATATAAATAGTTGAATATAAAAATTTATACTAATATTTTAATAAACATAAAAAAATCATTAAATAATATAAATAACGTTCATATAAATATCTCTAAATTTATATGGATAATAGTTAAAATTAAATATAATAATTAAATTGCATTTAATAGTTCTTACTAAATAAGTTATCTATATAAATAAGCTAAATTTAAGCTTTTAGGCTCATACCCTAAATATAGATAATAATCTTTTATATATTTAAGATAATATGCCTGATTAAAAGGTTTATTTTGATAGAATAAAAATGTAATTATAATTACTATTATCTATCAAATCTAATAATCATTTATATATAATATTTATTATTTTTTTTTATATTATTTATATAAATATCCCTAAATTTATATAAATAGTTGAATATAAAAATTTATACTTATTAATTTTATTAATTCTATAAAATTCAAAATTTTATGTGCAATTACACTTAAGTATATAAAATGAAAAAATTTATACTATTTAGTAATATTTATATATTTATATTAACTATTTGTTTATCATTTTTAATATTTGTAACTAATAATATTTTAATTCAATGAATATTATTAGAAATTTCTACAATTATTATAATTTATTTAATAAATTATAATTTAAATAAAATACCAAGAATTTTATATTATTCATTATCAACTTTAACAAGAATAATTATAATTTTATTATTAATAATAAATTTATGTCAAATTTATTCTATGTTTAATTATAATTATTATTTAAATATTATTTTTCAAATTATTATAATAATAAAAATAGGAATATTTCCTTTTAGATATTGAATAATTTATATTTATAATTATATTATATGAGAAGATATTTTTATTATATCAACAGTTATAAAATTTATACCAATATATTTTATAATTAATTTTATTCAATTAAATCAATCTATAATTTTATTATTAATATTAAATAGAATTATAATTTCAATTTTTGCTAATAACTTTAAATCATTAAAAAAAATTATTGCATGTTCATCAATTAATCAAACTTCATTTATTATTATATTATTATATTTAAACAAGTCAATTTTTATATATTATATTATTTTCTATTCTTTTATATTTTATTTTTTATGTTTATTAATAAATAAATTTAATTTAAATAAAAAAATAGATTTAATTATATTTAATAATTATAAAAACATTAATATTTTAACAATAATATTTTTAATTTATAGAATATTACCCCCATTTATATCATTTATTATAAAATGAATATTTATATTTGAATTAACAAATTTATTTATTTATTCTTCATGATTTTTTATAATTATAATAATATCTAGAATTATTATAATTTGAAATTATTTAATGATTTTAGAAAATTCATTACCAAATTTTAAATATTATTATAATTTATATATTAAACAAATTAAAATTAAATATATATACATATATATATTTATTTCCATAAATATAACAATATTTATAATATTTTATATTTATTAATTATTAATAAATATAATTTATATCTTTAAATTTGCAATTTAATGTTTTTAAAAACTTTAATAATTAAATATAAAAATTTATAGTATTAAAAGAATTTAAAATCTTTATGAATAAATTTACAATTTATTTCTTTTTCAGACATAATACTAATAATTGAATTTTATACTTTTGAAGATTTTAAGTTAATTATCTTAAACTATTAATCTTCAAAATTAAAAATATATTTAAAATTTTAAAAGTATAAATCTTAATAAAAAAATGATTTATGTCAACAAATCATAAGTATATTGGTATATTATATATTATATTAGCTTTATGATCAGGAATAATTGGAACATCTATAAGATTTATAATTCGAATAGAATTAAGTATTCCTGGAAATTGAATTAATAATGATCAAATTTATAATTCATTAATTACAGCTCATGCATTTTTAATGATTTTTTTTATAGTAATACCATTTATAATTGGAGGATTTGGAAATTGATTAATTCCTTTAATACTTGGTTTACCTGATATAGCATTTCCTCGAATAAATAATATTAGATTTTGATTATTACCTCCTTCATTAATTATATTAATTTCTAGAAATTTATTTAATATAAGACCAGGAACAGGATGAACAATTTACCCTCCTTTATCTTCTTATTTATATCATTCTTCCCCTTCAGTTGATATTATAATTTTTTCATTACATATTTCAGGTATTTCATCTATTATAGGAGCAATAAATTTTATAGTAACTATTATAATAATAAAAAATATTGCAATAAATTATGACATAATTAATTTATTTTCATGAGCTGTATTTATTACTGCAATTTTATTATTATTATCTTTACCAGTATTAGCTGGTGCTATTACAATATTACTATTCGATCGAAATTTTAATACATCATTTTTTGATCCAATAGGAGGTGGTGATCCAATTTTATTTCAACATTTATTTTGATTTTTTGGTCATCCAGAAGTTTATATTTTAATTTTACCAGGATTTGGATTAATTTCTCATATTATTATAAATGAAAGTGGAAAAAAAGAAGTATTTGGAAATTTAGGAATAATTTACGCAATATTAGGAATTGGATTTTTAGGATTTATTGTATGAGCTCATCATATATTTACAGTAGGATTAGATGTTGATACTCGAGCTTATTTTACTTCTGCTACTATAATTATTGCTGTACCTACAGGAATTAAAGTTTTTAGATGACTTGCTACTTATCATGGATGTAAAATAAATTCTTATAATAATTCAATTATTTGATCATTAGGTTTTGTAATTTTATTTACTATTGGAGGATTAACTGGTATTATATTATCAAATTCATCAATTGATATTATTTTACATGATACTTATTATGTTGTTGGACATTTTCATTATGTATTATCTATAGGTGCCGTATTTGCAATTATTTCAAGATTTATTCACTGATATCCTTTAATTTATGGACTTATATTAAATAATAATTGATTAAAAATTCAATTTATTTTTATATTTGTTGGAGTAAATATAACATTTTTTCCTCAACATTTTTTAGGATTAATGGGAATACCACGACGTTATTCTGATTATCCTGATGCTTATTTTTTTTGAAATTCAATTTCATCATTAGGATCAATTATATCAACTAATAGATTGATTATAATGATTTTTATTATTATAGAAAGAATAATTGTAAAACGTATAATTATATTTAAGTATAGACAATCATCATTAGAATGATTAATGACTTACCCTCCATTAAATCATTCTTTTGTTGAAACTCCTATTATTATTAAAAGAAAAATAAAAACTTTTTTTTCAGAATTTTAATATGGCAGATAAGTGCGCTAGATTTAAGATCTATATATATTGTTTATAAACATTTATTAAAAATTGCAACTTGACAAATATATTTTTTTCAAAATTCTAACTCACCTTACTCTGATAATTTAATTTCATTTCATAATTTAGTAATAATAATTATAATTATAATTATAATATTAATTATAATAATTTTAATTAATTTATTTAATAACTGATTTTTAAATCGATTTTTATTAAAAAATCATACTATTGAAATTATTTGAACAATTATTCCTATATTAATTTTATTATTTATTTGTTTTCCTTCATTAAAAATTTTATATTATATTGATGAAATTTTAAATCCAATTTTTTCAATTAAATCAATTGGTCATCAATGATATTGATCATATGAATATTCTGATTTTATTAACATTGAATTTGATTCATATATAATTAACAATAATAATTTAAATTTATTTCGATTATTAGATGTTGATAATCGAATAATTATTCCTATAAAAATTGCAATTCGATTAATTATTTCATCAACTGATGTAATTCATTCATGAGTAATTCCTTCACTAGGAATTAAAATTGATGCAATTCCAGGACGAATTAATCAATTTAATCTTTTTTGTATTCGTCCTGGAATTTATTTTGGTCAATGTTCAGAAATTTGTGGTATAAATCATAGATTTATACCTATTGTTATTGAAAGAACATCTTATGAATTATTTATAAATTGAATTAAATCATTTTAATTAAATTTTAAAATTAGTTAATTTATAACATTAGTTTGTCAAACTAAAATTAATAAAATTATTATTTTAATATATTCATTAGATGTCTGAAATTAAAGAATTGATTTTTTAAATCAAAAATAGTAAATTATAAATACTTCTAATGATTAATTATTAGTTAATATAATTTATAATTAATTTGATTTTCTAATAATATTATACCACAAATAAGACCAATTAAATGATTATATATTTCATTATTATGTAAATTTAATTTTATTTTAATTATATTTATTTTAAATTCAATTCCATTAAAATTAAAATTTAATAAAGATTTATATAAAATAAAAACTTATTGAAAATGATATTGATAAATTTATTTGAAAGATTTGATCCTGCAATTAACCAAAATTTAATACTTAATTGAATTGTTATTTTCATATATTTAATATTAATTCCTCATTCATATTGATTAATTCCATCACGATTAAATATAATATGAATTAATTTTTTATCTTTATTATATAAAGAATTTATATTAATCTCATCAAAAAAATATCAATCTAATATTTTAATATTTATTAGATTAATATTAATAATTATAATAATAAATTTTTTAAGATTAATACCTTATATTTTTACTATTACCAGACATATATCATTTAATTTAATTATAAGATTTTCAATATGAATTTCAATATTAATCTTTAATTGAATTAATTTAACAAAAAAATCATTAAGTCATCTTGTACCATTAAATACTCCATTTATATTAATAAATTTTATAGTTTATATTGAATTAATTAGAAATATTATTCGTCCTTGAACATTATCAATTCGTCTTACAGCTAATCTAATTGCAGGCCATTTATTATTAACTTTAATTGGATCTTCAATATCAATTAATAATATTGAGTATAAAAATTTAATTTTAATATTAATTACAATTTTAACTCAAAATTTATTATTTATTCTTGAAATTTCAATAGCAATAATCCAAGCCTATGTATATTCTATTTTATTAATTCTATATTTTTCAGAAATTAAATAAATTTAAAATGAAAAACGACATATTAAAAAAATTATTCAAATTATTAAAAACGGTTTTATTCTTAATTTATATTAATATTAAAGTTGAGATTTATAAAATTTATAACCGAATAATCAATAAACTTCTTATTTTATTTTTAAATCATCCAATGATTTTTTTTACTCTAGGTACTTTATTATTTATGATTCTCATATATTATTCAATTAAAAATAAATGATTAATTAAATTATTAATTTCAAGTAAATATAAATAATTAAAATTAATCATTTATATAATCATATTCTTTAATTTTATTTAATAGATTTAAATTCTATAATTAATATAATTTACATAAATTTTTAATTGGTATATTATATCATTATGAAAACACATAATCACCCTTATCATATAGTTACTTTAAGACCTTGACCATTAATTATATCATTTAATTTAATAAATTTAATAATTAGAATTATTATTTATTTATATTTAAATAATGATTATTTATTATATATTAATTTATTAAATATAATTATTACAATATATCAATGATGACGAGATGTAATCCGAGAAAGAACATTTCAAGGAATACATACAATTATAGTAATAAAATTTCTTAAATTTAGAATAATTTTATTTATTATTTCAGAATTATTTTTTTTTATTTCATTTTTTTGAACATTTTTTCACTCATCAATTTCACCAAATATTGAAATTGGAATAACCTGACCTCCAATAATAATTGAAATATTTAATCCTTATGATATTCCATTATTAAATTCAGTAATTTTAGTTTCATCAGGATTTACAATTACATGAGGTCATCACTCTTTATTAAATATAAATTATGTTAATTTTAATAAAAGACTAAAATATACATTAATTTTAGGAATATATTTTATTGTATTACAATACATTGAATATAATGAATCTATATTTTGTTTTAATGATAGAATTTTTGGATCTATTTTTTTTATAATAACTGGATTTCATGGATTACATGTAATTATTGGTATTATAATAATTTTAACAATATATATACGATTTAAAAAAAATCATTTTTCTAATATTCATCATTTTCATTTTGAAGCAGCATTATGATATTGACATTTTGTAGATGTTATTTGATTATTTTTATATTTATTTTTATATTGATTAATATGATAATTCAATATACATATATATATAGTATAAATATTACATTTAATTTCCAATTAAAAAATTTAAATAATTTAATATATATAATATATTTTTATTTAACTTTATTAATAATTGTAAATTTAATTCCTATAATTATTTATATAACAAATATATTTATTTCAATAATAAAAAAAAATAATTATGAAAAAAATTTACCATATGAATGTGGATATTCACCATTATCTAAACCTAATCTTCCTTTTTCATTACCATTTTTTATAATTACTTTAATATTCTTAATTTTTGATGTTGAAATTATTATATTACTTCCATTAATTTTTCATTTAATCAATATAAATTCAATAATTTTATTATTAACAATAATTACTTTTATTATATCATTAATTTTAACATTATTTACTGAATGATTTTTTAATTTTATTAAATGATTATACTAATATATATATATATAAGTAAATATTACATTTAATTTCGACTTAAAAATTAACTAAACTATTAGTTATATATAATTTATTAATTGAAGCCAAATAGAGGCAATTTATTGTTAATAAATACATTGAGAGTAATTTTCCAATTAATGAAATAAATTAAATTGAACTTCTAATTCAATTATTGATTAATAAATTAATCATTATTTCTATTTATATAGTTTAATATAAAACAATATATTTTCAATATATAAATAGTTATTTATTAACTTATAAATATTTAAAAATTAAAAAATTTTCTTAATATTTTCAATATTACACTTTATATAAGCTATTTAAATAATTAAATAATATAAAAAAAATAATAATAATAAATATAATATTATTTATTATTAAATCAATAAAATTATAATTTTCAATACGAAATTTAATTAAATTGCTAAATATATTTAATAATTCATGTATAATAAAAGGAATAATTTTTTTTTCAATAATTGATTCATATTCTTCAATTACTATAAATACATATAAATATAAAATTTTAAAAAATTTATCTACATATATTATATTTTTAAAAGATAATACATACATTGAAAAAAATAATAAATTTTTATAACTTAAAAATCCAATAAATATTCCTAAAATAAATAATTTAGATAACAATAATTTTATATTATAACTTAAAGTTAAATTATAAAATGAATATATAATTGATCAATAAAATTTTGCATATACTAATGAAGTTACAAATAATGTAAATATAATAATATTTATAAAAAAATCATTATGTATTTTAATATACCTTATATTTATTTCTTGATGAAATAAAATCATTAAAATTATACGAAATGCATAAGATACTGTTAAAATTGTTCCAACTAATAAAATAAATAAATTAAACGTAATTAATTTATTATCATAAATATGTTCTATAATTATATCTTTTGAATAAAATCCCAATAAAAAAGGAAATCCCATTAATCTAAATAATGTAAATAATAAAATTGTAGATTTTACTGGATATAATATATTTAAATTTCTATAATCTCGAATATCTTGATCTGATTCATTATTATGAATAAAATTACCAACACATATAAATATTAATGACTTAAATAATGCATGAATATATAAATGAAAAAAAGCTAATTCACTAAATCCTATAAATAAAACTCTTATTATAAAACCTAATTGACTTAATGTTGATAATGCAACAATTTTTTTTAAATCAATTTCATAATTTGCAATAAGACCTGATATTAATATAGTAAATCTTGAAACTAATATTATATTTATTTTAAAATTTTCATCAATATATTTTTCAAATCGAATTAAAATGTAAACACCAGCTGTTACTAATGTTGAAGAATGAACTAATGAAGATACTGGAGTTGGAGCTATCATTGCTGCTGGTAATCAATTAGAAAAAGGTATTTGAGCTCTTTTTGTAAATGCTATTATAATAATAAAAAATATTATTGAAAAATTCATATCATATAAAAACAAATTTCAACTTCCACAAGAACATATTATAGCTATTATTAATAATAAACTAGCATCTCCAATTCGATTTAAAATTATAGTTAACATACCAGCTACAAATGATTTTATATTTTGATAATAAATAATTAAACAAAATGAAATTAATCCTAATCCATCTCAACCAATAATAACTGTTAAAATACAAGGACTAAGAATTATAAAATATATAGAATAAATAAATATCATTAATAAATAATAAAATCGTTTTAATTCAATTTCATCTAAATTTATATATTTAATTGAATAAAACATAATTAATGAAGAAATTAAAGTCACAATTATAATAAATGATAATGTTAAATTATCAACTAATAAAAATAAATTAAACTTTATTGAATTATAATCAATAATTAATCATTCTATAACATATGTAAATATATAATAATTTATACATAATGTTAAATATATTAATAATAAACTTTTAAAATATAAAATTAATCCAAAAATTATTATTTTTACAATAATTTAAAGTTAAAAAACATCTTTGAAATCACAATTCAAAATTTTATATTTAAACTATTTAAATAAATTAAAGCTTCTATATTTAAAACAACTAAATTTATTGGAATTCAATGTATTAAAATAACAAAAAATTCAACTATATAACCTCTATAAATATTTTCTAAATTATTTTTTCCATGATTAACTCTTACAAATAAATATAAAGAATATATAAAACTAAAAATTAAATATATAGTTAAAAATTTATATAAAAATTTATACCATATAATAGAACCCATAATTATTATAATTTCCCCAACTAAATTCAATGTTACAGGAATTGCTATATTTAATGAACATATTAAAAATCATATTAAAGATATTGAAGGTATATATATAAATATCCCTTTATTAATTAAAAATAATCGTCTATTAGTTTCTTTATAAACAACATTTACTAAAAAAAATAATCCTGATGATCTAAAACCATGAGAAATTATTAATAAATAACTTCCAATAATATTTATTTTTATATTCATAAATATTCCTATAATTAATAAACCTATATGAACAACTGATGAAATAGCAATTAAAACTTTTATATCAATAGTAATAAAACATAATAATCTTATTACAATTATTCCTAAAATTCTTAATATAATATAAAAAATATAAAATTCATTTATACTACAAAAACAAAATTTTAAAATTCGTAATAAACCATAAGTTCCTAATTTTAATATAATTGAAGCCAAAATTATTGAAATATAATAAGGTGCTTCAACATGAGCTTTTAATAATCATTGATGAAATATATATATAGGAATTTTAACTAAAAAAGTTAATATTATATATATAATAATAAAATAATTTATTTTTAAATTAATTAAATCTATTATAATAAAAGATAATCTTCCAATATTATTAAATAATACAAATATAATAAATAATATAGGTAATGAAAAAACTATAGTATAAAATAATAAATAAAATCTTGCTAAAATTCGTCTTGAAGTATTACCTCAAAAAATAATTATATAAAATATTATAATTACACCAATTTCAAATAATAAATAATAATATAATAAATTTATTATTATAAAATTAAAACATAATAATAATAATAATAAATAATTTAATATAATTTTATTTTGTTCATTTAATCTAATAATAACTAAACCTCCAATATATAAAGTTATAACTCTTATTCAAGTTGAATAAGTATTTAATCCACACTCAGATACAATTATTGATCATTCTATTCAACTATTCTTTATTATTAATAAAACTCCAGTTATAGCTATATATACACCAGAAATTTTATTTACTTTACTAATTATTAAAAATAATACTATTAACTCTAACATAAATTAATTAATGAAATTTTTTGATGTCCATATTCATAATTTATTCTTACTAATAAAGATAAACCTAATACTGACTCACAAACTGATGAAACTAAATAAATTAAAAAAAATCAAATATTTAATTTAAATATAATTAAAAAAAATAAAATAGTTACAATAATATATTCTATATAAATTAAAAATCTTAAATAATTATTGTTTAAATGAAATAATATTATTAGCATAAAAAATATATTAAAAATTAATATTATTCTAATTTATAATAGCTATATAGTTTAATTTAAAACATTAATTTTGTAAATTAATAATAAATAATATACATTTTATAGCTAAGATATTCAAAAAATACGTTATTTATATCAATAACTTCCAAAGTTATTATTTTTTAATTAAACTATTTTTGATATCTTATTACAACAATAATAACAATTATAATTATTAATATTATTCCAATAATAATTTTATTTTATATTTTAATAAATAATGTATTAAATATTAAAATAAATCCATTAAAATTAATCATTACATTAATTTTATATTCAATTATATTAAGAATTTCAACATATTTATATACTTTAAATTCAATTAATAACTTAATAATTCTTATTGTATTTATTAGTGGAATAATAATTACATTCATTTATTTTTCTAGAATAATTAATTCACCAATAAAAAAAAATTGATCTGGTATTCTTTGAGGAATTTTATTAACTGCATTTCTTATTATTATTTTTTTATTTAAAAAAACAAAAAACTTTGATAATCCAATTAAAATTGGATTAAATTTAGATAAAAATACTATTTCTAATATTTTTCAATTTCCAAATCACGTAATATTATTATTAATAATTATAACATTAATTTTAACTTTATTTTTAATTTTTAAAATATGCTATATTAATAAAAAATCACTACGATCTAAAATATAATTTAAATTAAATCTTATTTTAAATTATATGAGATTTAAAAAATTATTAAATTCAAATATTTTATTAAATAATTTTATTGATCCAGTTATTTCTTTACCCACTCCAATAAACATTAATATATGATGAAATTTTGGATCAATTTTAGGAATAATGTTATTTATTCAAATTTTATCAGGATTATTTTTATCAATACATTATTGTCCAAATATTAATTATGCATTTGATAGTATAATTCATATTATAAAAGATGTTAATTATGGATGAATTATTCGAATAATTCATATAAATGGAGCATCATTTTATTTTATTATAATATATATTCATATTAGACGAAATATTTATTATAATTCTTTTAAATTAACTCATGTTTGAATAATTGGAGTAACAATTTTATTTATTTCTATAGCTACTGCATTTTTAGGATATGTACTTCCATGAGGACAAATATCTTTTTGAGGAGCAACAGTTATTACTAATTTATTATCTGCAATTCCATTTATTGGACAAATAATTGTTGAATGAATTTGAGGAGGATACTCAATTAATAACGCAACATTAAATCGATTTTTTTCATTACATTTTTTATTACCTTTAATTATTTTAGTTATAGTAATATTACATTTATTTTTTCTACATGATAAAGGTTCATCAAATCCATTAGGAACAAATAGTAATTATTATAAAATTTTATTTCATCCTTATTTTTTAATTAAAGATTTATTAATAATAATTATAATTTTATTATTATTATTAATTATTATTCTACAAAATCCATATTATTTAGGAGATCCAGATAATTTTAAAATTGCTAATTCAATAGTAACTCCAACTCATATTAAACCAGAATGATATTTTTTATTTGCATATTCAATTTTACGATCAATTACTAATAAATTAGGTGGAGTAATTGCATTAATTATATCTATTATAATTTTATACTTTATACCAATATTAATAAATTATATTAATAAAACAAATAAATTCTATAAATTAAATCAATATATTTATTGAATTTTTATTAATAATTTTATTTTATTAACATGAATTGGAGGTCAACTAATTGAATATCCATATACTAATATTAATTTAATCATCACTTCATCATACTTTACATATTTTTTTATTAATCAATTTTTTTACAAATTATGAGATAATTTATTAATTAATTAATTAATATTTAATTTATCTAGTTAATGAACTTGAATAAGTATGTATTTTGAAAATACAATATAGAATTATAAATATTCTATTAACTTTATATTATATATATAAATTCTTTAATTAAATAAATATAAATTAAATAAAATAATCTAATTGTTAATAAATCTGTTCAACATATATGTATTAATTCATCATATCGAATTCGAGGTAAAACCCCTCGAATTAATAAAAAAAATAATACATGACCCATATACACTAATAAAAAATAAACTGATCAATATATAAATCCATAAAATATAATTGTTAAGATTATTGATAAAAATATTATATTTGAATATTCAGCTAAAAAAATTAAAGTAAATATTCTTCTATAATATTCAACATTAAAACCAGAAACTAATTCTGATTCTCCTTCAATTAAATCAAATGGAGTACGATTTAATTCAATTAATATTCTTATTAAAAATATAAAATATAATGGAAATAATAATCAACTAAATTTTACTATTATCTGATAACCAATAATTCTAAAAATTGAATAACTTTCAATTAATAAAAAAAATACAAAAAATATTAAAAATATCCTAATTTCAAATGAAATTATTTGAGCAATTGAACGTAATGAACCCAATATTGAATAATTTGATCTTGAACATCAACCAATTATTATAATTGGATAAATATTTAATCCTAAAATTAATATTATTAAAATTATTCTATAATTAATATTATATAAATTTAATCAAGGATAAAATAATCATAATATTATTGATAATATAAATATTAATAAAGGTCTAATTATAAAATATATATAATCTAAATTATAAAAAAATCATTCTTTAGAAATTAATTTAATTGCATCTCTAAAAGGTTGTAATATTCCTTTAAAACCTAATTTATTAGGACCTTTACGTATTTGAATATAACCTAAAATTTTACGTTCAGTTAATGTTAAAAATGCTACACCCATTAACACTATTAAAATTAATAAAATTAAATTTAAAATAATATAAATTATTATTTTAATAAATTAATTTATTAATATTTAAATTCTAAATTTAATGCACTTATTTGCTAAAATAATTTACTTAAATAAATTTATTTATTTATTTAAATTATTTACTAATTAAGGTCCTTTCGTACAATTAATTATTACTTTTATTATAGATAGAAACCGATCTGACTTACGTCGATCTGAACTCAAATCATGTAAGATTTTAAAAGTCGAACAGACTTATATATTAGATATCTGCACCTAATTAATATCTTAATTCAACATCGAGGTCGCAATCATCTTTATTAATATGACCTAACAAAAGATATTACGCTGTTATCCCTAAGGTAATTTAATCTTTTAATAAATAAAATTTAATCATTTAATTTACTTATATTTAAGAATAATTTATTAAAGTTAATTTAATTTAATAATCCTCCCAATCAAATATTTTAATTTATTAAATTAATAAATAAAATATAAAATTCTATAGGGTCTTATCGTCCCATAATAAAATTTTAGCATTTTTACTAAAATTTTAAATTCGTATTATATAATTGAGACAGTATATATTTCATCAATTCTTTCATACTAGTTTTCAATTAAAAAACAACTGATTATGCTACCTTAGTACAGTTACTTTTACTGCAGCTATTTAAATTCTTTCATTGAGCAGATTGATTTAAAATTATATTCAATAAACCATGTTTTTGTTAAACAGGTGAATATATTTATTTTGCCTAATTCCTTAATTATATATATATATATATATATATAATTTACTTATTTATATTACTAATTTAATCATTATATCCTATTAAATATTATTCTTAAAATTTTTTTATTAAATTTTTATATTAAATATTTAAATTTTTATATTCAACTATTTAATTAAATTATAAAATTTTTAATTACAATATCAAATTCTATGATTATATTATTTAATTTACATTATAAATTTTAATTATATATTAATTTATAGTTTATCCCATAAATTATTTCTAAATATAATTTATTTATAATTTATATTACAAATAAATATTATATTTATTTAAATTAAATTTATTTAATAAAAAACTAGATATCAATAAAATCGAATGGCATTTAACCTCTAATTATATATTAATAATTTTTATTTTACAAAAAATATTATATATAATTAACTCTTTTATATTCGAGATATTTAAAATTATTAAATTTATATAAATTAACCCTGATACAAAAGGTACAAAATTAATTATACTTTTATATATTTTACTTTATTCATTTACATTACTATCTATATAAATTAATATATTTATTCTTAATAAATACTAAAATAATTAACACGTTAATATAATTTTATTAATTAATTAATTGATATTTAAAAAAACAATTAAAATTTTTAATTTTTATAAAACTTTTCAATGTAAATGAAATATTTTGTTTAAACTAAAATTTTTAGTTTCTAAATACATTTTCCAATACATTTACTGTGTTACGACTTATTTCACTTATAATGAAATTGACGGGCAATTTGTACACCAAATAACATTAATTTCAATTTTTATAATTATAAAAATTTACTTTTAAATTTGATTTCAAATTATTATTAATAATAATTATCCAATAATAAAATTAATTAAAATTCATAAAATCTTAAATATTCTACATTTTGATCTGAATTACAATTAAATTAAATTTATTAACTTTAATATTTAATTAAAATCTTAAAACAACAATACACAAAATAATTAATTTAAGTATATCCTTTCGTGTAACATCGAATTAATTCACAAATTTCTCTAATAAAAATATATGGCCGCCAAATTTTAAATTTTAATGATTTACATTTAATTCTTAATATTTAATTTTTATTTTATAATAGGGTATCTAATCCTAGTCTTTTAAATAAACCTCTATAATTTAATATTTAATAATTAATAACTATATAAATTAATACACTATATTCCACCATAAATTAATTTAATTAATTAATTTTATTTTATTAAACTATACCATATTTAACATAATTAACTTATAAAAATAGTTTAACCGCTATTGCTGGCACTAATTTTATATTTATTAAAATTAATTCCTATTATTAACTTTAATTAACTTAAATAATATTCTATATTAATTATTTTAAATTATTTAAATTATTTTAAATATAAATAATATAATATATAATTTACATATTATATTAATTAAATAATTTAATTAATAATAAATTTAAAATTATCAATTATCTTTATATTTATTAAATATTAATATAAATTTTTATATTCAACTATTCAATTATATTTAATTTAATATAATTTTATCGATCAATAATCTTAACAATACATCCCCTCAATATATTGTTAAAATTATTGATCGATAAAATTATATTAAATTATATTTAATTGAATATTTCATATAATTTTATTTTTTTTTATATTATTTAATGATTTTTTTATATATGTTAAAATATTAATATAAATTTTTATATTCAACTATTCAATTATATTTAATTGAATATAATTTTATCGATCAATAATCTTAACAATACATCCCCTCAATATATTGTTAAAATTATTGATCGATAAAATTATATTAAATTATATTTAATTGAATATTTCATATAATTTTATTATTTTTTTTATATTATTTAATGATTTTTTTATGTTTATTAAAATATTAGTATAAATTTTTATATTCAACTATTCAATTATATTTAATTGAATATAATTTTATCGATCAATAATCTTAACAATACATCCCCTCAATATATTGTTAAAATTATTGATCGATAAAATTATATTAAATTATATTTAATTGAATATTTCATATAATTTTATTTTTTTTTATATTATTTAATGATTTTTTTATATATGTTAAAATATTAATATAAATTTTTATATTCAACTATTCAATTATATTTAATTGAATATAATTTTATCGATCAATAATCTTAACAATACATCCCCTCAATATATTGTTAAAATTATTGATCGATAAAATTATATTAAATTATATTTAATTGAATATTTCATATAATTTTATTTTTTTTTATATTATTTAATGATTTTTTTATATATGTTAAAATATTAGTATAAATTTTTATATTCAACTATTCAATTATATTTAATTAAATATAATTTTATCGATCAATAATCTTAACAATACATCCCCTCAATATATTGTTAAGATTATTGATCGATAAAATTATATTAAATTATATTTAATTGAATATTTCATATAATTTTATTATTTTTTTTTATATTATTTAATGATTTTTTTATATTTATTAAAATATTAGTATAAATTTTTATATTCAACTATTTATATAAATTTAGGGATATTTATATGAACGTTATTTATATTATTTAATGATTTTTTTATGTTTATTAAAATATTAGTATAAATTTTTATATTCAACTATTCAATTATATTTAATTTAATATAATTTTATCGATCAATAATCTTAACAATACATCCCCTCAATATATTGTTAAAATTATTGATCGATAAAATTATATTAAATTATATTTAATTGAATATTTCATATAATTTTATTATTTTTTTATATTATTTAATGATTTTTTTATGTTTATTAAAATATTAATATAAATTTTTATATTCAACTATTCAATTATATTTAATTTAATATAATTTTATCGATCAATAATCTTAACAATACATCCCCTCAATATATTGTTAAAATTATTGATCGATAAAATTATATTAAATTATATTTAATTGAATATTTCATATAATTTTATTATTTTTTTTTTATATTATTTAATGATTTTTTTATGTTTATTAAAATATTAGTATAAATTTTTATATTCAACTATTCAATTATATTTAATTTAATATAATTTTATCGATCAATAATCTTAACAATACATCCCCTCAATATATTGTTAAAATTATTGATCGATAAAATTATATTAAATTATATTTAATTGAATATTTCATATAATTTTATTATTTTTTTTATATTATTTAATGATTTTTTTATGTTTATTAAAATATTAGTATAAATTTTTATATTCAACTATTCAATTATATTTAATTTAATATAATTTTATCGATCAATAATCTTAACAATACATCCCCTCAATATATTGTTAAAATTATTGATCGATAAAATTATATTAAATTATATTTAATTGAATATTTCATATAATTTTATTATTTTTTTTTATATTATTTAATGATTTTTTTATGTTTATTAAAATATTAGTATAAATTTTTATATTCAACTATTCAATTATATTTAATTTAATATAATTTTATCGATCAATAATCTTAACAATACATCCCCTCAATATATTGTTAAAATTATTGATCGATAAAATTATATTAAATTATATTTAATTGAATATTTCATATAATTTTATTATTTTTTTTATATTATTTAATGATTTTTTTATGTTTATTAAAATATTAGTATAAATTTTTATATTCAACTATTCAATTATATTAAATTATATTTAATTGAATATTTCATATAATTTTATTATTTTTTTTATATTATTTAATGATTTTTTTATGTTTATTAAAATATTAGTATAAATTTTTATATTCAACTATTCAATTATATTTAATTTAATATAATTTTATCGATCAATAATCTTAACAATACATCCCCTCAATATATTGTTAAAATTATTGATCGATAAAATTATATTAAATTATATTTAATTGAATATTTCATATAATTTTATTATTTTTTTTTATATTATTTAATGATTTTTTTATGTTTATTAAAATATTAGTATAAATTTTTATATTCAACTATTCAATTATATTTAATTTAATATAATTTTATCGATCAATAATCTTAACAATACATCCCCTCAATATATTGTTAAAATTATTGATCGATAAAATTATATTAAATTATATTTAATTGAATATTTCATATAATTTTATTATTTTTTTTATATTATTTAATGATTTTTTTATGTTTATTAAAATATTAGTATAAATTTTTATATTCAACTATTCAATTATATTTAATTTAATATAATTTTATCGATCAATAATCTTAACAATACATCCCCTCAATATATTGTTAAAATTATTGATCGATAAAATTATATTAAATTATATTTAATTGAATATTTCATATAATTTTATTATTTTTTTTTATATTATTTAATGATTTTTTTATGTTTATTAAAATATTAGTATAAATTTTTATATTCAACTATTCAATTATATTTAATTTAATATAATTTTATCGATCAATAATCTTAACAATACATCCCCTCAATATATTGTTAAAATTATTGATCGATAAAATTATATTAAATTATATTTAATTGAATATTTCATATAATTTTATTATTTTTTTTATATTATTTAATGATTTTTTTATGTTTATTAAAATATTAGTATAAATTTTTATATTCAACTATTCAATTATATTTAATTTAATATAATTTTATCGATCAATAATCTTAACAATACATCCCCTCAATATATTGTTAAGATTATTGATCGATAAAATTATATTAAATTATATTTAATTGAATATTTCATATAATTTTATTATTTTTTTTATATTATTTAATGATTTTTTTATGTTTATTAAAATATTAGTATAAATTTTTATATTCAACTATTTATATAAATTTAGGGATATTTATATGAACGTTATTTATATTATTTAATGATTTTTTTATGTTTATTAAAATATTAGTATAAATTTTTATATTCAACTATTTATATAAATTTAGGGATATTTATATGAACGTTATTTATATTATTTAATGATTTTTTTATATATGTTAAAATATTAGTATAAATTTTTATATTCAACTATTCAATTATATTAAATTATATTTAATTTAATATTTCATATAATTTTATTATTTTTTTTATATTATTTAATGATTTTTTTATGTTTATTAAAATATTAGTATAAATTTTTATATTCAACTATTCAATTATATTAAATTATATTTAATTGAATATAATTTTATCGATCAATAATCTTAACAATACATCCCCTCAATATATTGTTAAAATTATTGATCGATAAAATTATATTAAATTATATTTAATTGAATATTTCATATAATTTTATTATTTTTTTTATATTATTTAATGATTTTTTTATGTTTATTAAAATATTAGTATAAATTTTTATATTCAACTATTCAATTATATTTAATTGAATATAATTTTATCGATCAATAATCTTAACAATACATCCCCTCAATATATTGTTAAGATTATTGATCGATAAAATTATATTAAATTATATTTAATTGAATATTTCATATAATTTTATTATTTTTTTTATATTATTTAATGATTTTTTTATGTTTATTAAAATATTAGTATAAATTTTTATATTCAACTATTTATATAAATTTAGGGATATTTATATGAACGTTATTTATATTATTTAATGATTTTTTTATATTTATTAAAATATTAGTATAAATTTTTATATTCAACTATTTATATAAATTTAGGAATATTTATATGAACGTTATTTATATTATTTAATGATTTTTTTATATATGTTAAAATATTAGTATAAATTTTTATATTCAACTATTCAATTATATTAAATTATATTTAATTTAATATTTCATATAATTTTATTATTTTTTTTATATTATTTAATGATTTTTTTATGTTTATTAAAATATTAGTATAAATTTTTATATTCAACTATTCAATTATATTAAATTATATTTAATTTAATATTTCATATAATTTTATTATTTTTTTTATATTATTTAATGATTTTTTTATGTTTATTAAAATATTAGTATAAATTTTTATATTCAACTATTTATATAAATTTAGGGATATTTATATGAACGTTATTTATATTATTTAATGATTTTTTTATATTTATTAAAATATTAGTATAAATTTTTATATTCAACTATTTATATAAATTTAGAGATATTTATATGAACGTTATTTATATTATTTAATGATTTTTTTATATTTATTAAAATATTAGTATAAATTTTTATATTCAACTATTTATATAAATTTAGAGATATTTATATGAACGTTATTTATATTATTTAATGATTTTTTTATGTTTGTTAAAATATTAGTATAAATTTTTATATTCAACTATTTATATAAATTTAATATTTTAAATATTTAAATAATAATTATAATTAAATATCAATTAATTAATTAATTAATAATATTAATTAATGTTAATTCATCCCCTCAATATATTGTTAAAATTATTGATCGATAAAATTATATTAAATTATATTTAATTTAATATTTCATATAATTTTATTATTTTTTTTATATTATTTAATGATTTTTTTATATATGTTAAAATATTAGTATAAATTTTTATATTCAACTATTTATATAAATTTAAGAATATTTATATGAACGTTATTTATATTATTTAATGATTTTTTTATGTTTGTTAAAATATTAGTATAAATTTTTATATTCAACTATTTATATAAATTTAATATTTTAAATATTTAAATAATAATTATAATTAAATATCAATTAATTAATTAATTAATAATATTAATTAATGTTAATTCATCCCCTCAATATATTGTTAAAATTATTGATCGATAAAATTATATTAAATTATATTTAATTTAATATTTCATATAATTTTATTATTTTTTTTATATTATTTAATGATTTTTTTATATATGTTAAAATATTAGTATAAATTTTTATATTCAACTATTTATATAAATTTAAGAATATTTATATGAACGTTATTTATATTATTTAATGATTTTTTTATGTTTGTTAAAATATTAGTATAAATTTTTATATTCAACTATTTATATAAATTTAATATTTTAAATATTTAAATAATAATTATAATTAAATATCAATTAATTAATTAATTAATAATATTAATTAATGTTAATTCATCCCCTCAATATATTATTATTTTAATATTTATAATAATTTAAATTATATATTATAAATAATTAAATATATATATTAACAATTAAATTTTTAATTTAATTATAATTTATATATTAATCATTATTATTATATATTTATAAATCAATAATATATTTATATTAAATATAATATATATATTATTATAGTATTATATATATATATATATATTATTAATTTTATAAAAACATAAATATATATATATAATCAAGCTTAAATATGTATTTATATATAATTATTGATATTAAATTATAAAATATATATATATTAATTAATATTTTTATTATTTAAAAAATAATTATATATTAATATTTAAGCCTTTAATTTAATTATAATTTATATATTAATCATTATTATTATATATTTATAAATCAATA
>NW_027490569.1:32500-52500 GCF_050948175.1 Xylocopa sonorina
TATATGAGAAGATATTTTTATTATATCAACAGTTATAAAATTTATACCAATATATTTTATAATTAATTTTATTCAATTAAATCAATCTATAATTTTATTATTAATATTAAATAGAATTATAATTTCAATTTTTGCTAATAACTTTAAATCATTAAAAAAAATTATTGCATGTTCATCAATTAATCAAACTTCATTTATTATTATATTATTATATTTAAACAAGTCAATTTTTATATATTATATTATTTTCTATTCTTTTATATTTTATTTTTTATGTTTATTAATAAATAAATTTAATTTAAATAAAAAAATAGATTTAATTATATTTAATAATTATAAAAACATTAATATTTTAACAATAATATTTTTAATTTATAGAATATTACCCCCATTTATATCATTTATTATAAAATGAATATTTATATTTGAATTAACAAATTTATTTATTTATTCTTCATGATTTTTTATAATTATAATAATATCTAGAATTATTATAATTTGAAATTATTTAATGATTTTAGAAAATTCATTACCAAATTTTAAATATTATTATAATTTATATATTAAACAAATTAAAATTAAATATATATACATATATATATTTATTTCCATAAATATAACAATATTTATAATATTTTATATTTATTAATTATTAATAAATATAATTTATATCTTTAAATTTGCAATTTAATGTTTTTAAAAACTTTAATAATTAAATATAAAAATTTATAGTATTAAAAGAATTTAAAATCTTTATGAATAAATTTACAATTTATTTCTTTTTCAGACATAATACTAATAATTGAATTTTATACTTTTGAAGATTTTAAGTTAATTATCTTAAACTATTAATCTTCAAAATTAAAAATATATTTAAAATTTTAAAAGTATAAATCTTAATAAAAAAATGATTTATGTCAACAAATCATAAGTATATTGGTATATTATATATTATATTAGCTTTATGATCAGGAATAATTGGAACATCTATAAGATTTATAATTCGAATAGAATTAAGTATTCCTGGAAATTGAATTAATAATGATCAAATTTATAATTCATTAATTACAGCTCATGCATTTTTAATGATTTTTTTTATAGTAATACCATTTATAATTGGAGGATTTGGAAATTGATTAATTCCTTTAATACTTGGTTTACCTGATATAGCATTTCCTCGAATAAATAATATTAGATTTTGATTATTACCTCCTTCATTAATTATATTAATTTCTAGAAATTTATTTAATATAAGACCAGGAACAGGATGAACAATTTACCCTCCTTTATCTTCTTATTTATATCATTCTTCCCCTTCAGTTGATATTATAATTTTTTCATTACATATTTCAGGTATTTCATCTATTATAGGAGCAATAAATTTTATAGTAACTATTATAATAATAAAAAATATTGCAATAAATTATGACATAATTAATTTATTTTCATGAGCTGTATTTATTACTGCAATTTTATTATTATTATCTTTACCAGTATTAGCTGGTGCTATTACAATATTACTATTCGATCGAAATTTTAATACATCATTTTTTGATCCAATAGGAGGTGGTGATCCAATTTTATTTCAACATTTATTTTGATTTTTTGGTCATCCAGAAGTTTATATTTTAATTTTACCAGGATTTGGATTAATTTCTCATATTATTATAAATGAAAGTGGAAAAAAAGAAGTATTTGGAAATTTAGGAATAATTTACGCAATATTAGGAATTGGATTTTTAGGATTTATTGTATGAGCTCATCATATATTTACAGTAGGATTAGATGTTGATACTCGAGCTTATTTTACTTCTGCTACTATAATTATTGCTGTACCTACAGGAATTAAAGTTTTTAGATGACTTGCTACTTATCATGGATGTAAAATAAATTCTTATAATAATTCAATTATTTGATCATTAGGTTTTGTAATTTTATTTACTATTGGAGGATTAACTGGTATTATATTATCAAATTCATCAATTGATATTATTTTACATGATACTTATTATGTTGTTGGACATTTTCATTATGTATTATCTATAGGTGCCGTATTTGCAATTATTTCAAGATTTATTCACTGATATCCTTTAATTTATGGACTTATATTAAATAATAATTGATTAAAAATTCAATTTATTTTTATATTTGTTGGAGTAAATATAACATTTTTTCCTCAACATTTTTTAGGATTAATGGGAATACCACGACGTTATTCTGATTATCCTGATGCTTATTTTTTTTGAAATTCAATTTCATCATTAGGATCAATTATATCAACTAATAGATTGATTATAATGATTTTTATTATTATAGAAAGAATAATTGTAAAACGTATAATTATATTTAAGTATAGACAATCATCATTAGAATGATTAATGACTTACCCTCCATTAAATCATTCTTTTGTTGAAACTCCTATTATTATTAAAAGAAAAATAAAAACTTTTTTTTCAGAATTTTAATATGGCAGATAAGTGCGCTAGATTTAAGATCTATATATATTGTTTATAAACATTTATTAAAAATTGCAACTTGACAAATATATTTTTTTCAAAATTCTAACTCACCTTACTCTGATAATTTAATTTCATTTCATAATTTAGTAATAATAATTATAATTATAATTATAATATTAATTATAATAATTTTAATTAATTTATTTAATAACTGATTTTTAAATCGATTTTTATTAAAAAATCATACTATTGAAATTATTTGAACAATTATTCCTATATTAATTTTATTATTTATTTGTTTTCCTTCATTAAAAATTTTATATTATATTGATGAAATTTTAAATCCAATTTTTTCAATTAAATCAATTGGTCATCAATGATATTGATCATATGAATATTCTGATTTTATTAACATTGAATTTGATTCATATATAATTAACAATAATAATTTAAATTTATTTCGATTATTAGATGTTGATAATCGAATAATTATTCCTATAAAAATTGCAATTCGATTAATTATTTCATCAACTGATGTAATTCATTCATGAGTAATTCCTTCACTAGGAATTAAAATTGATGCAATTCCAGGACGAATTAATCAATTTAATCTTTTTTGTATTCGTCCTGGAATTTATTTTGGTCAATGTTCAGAAATTTGTGGTATAAATCATAGATTTATACCTATTGTTATTGAAAGAACATCTTATGAATTATTTATAAATTGAATTAAATCATTTTAATTAAATTTTAAAATTAGTTAATTTATAACATTAGTTTGTCAAACTAAAATTAATAAAATTATTATTTTAATATATTCATTAGATGTCTGAAATTAAAGAATTGATTTTTTAAATCAAAAATAGTAAATTATAAATACTTCTAATGATTAATTATTAGTTAATATAATTTATAATTAATTTGATTTTCTAATAATATTATACCACAAATAAGACCAATTAAATGATTATATATTTCATTATTATGTAAATTTAATTTTATTTTAATTATATTTATTTTAAATTCAATTCCATTAAAATTAAAATTTAATAAAGATTTATATAAAATAAAAACTTATTGAAAATGATATTGATAAATTTATTTGAAAGATTTGATCCTGCAATTAACCAAAATTTAATACTTAATTGAATTGTTATTTTCATATATTTAATATTAATTCCTCATTCATATTGATTAATTCCATCACGATTAAATATAATATGAATTAATTTTTTATCTTTATTATATAAAGAATTTATATTAATCTCATCAAAAAAATATCAATCTAATATTTTAATATTTATTAGATTAATATTAATAATTATAATAATAAATTTTTTAAGATTAATACCTTATATTTTTACTATTACCAGACATATATCATTTAATTTAATTATAAGATTTTCAATATGAATTTCAATATTAATCTTTAATTGAATTAATTTAACAAAAAAATCATTAAGTCATCTTGTACCATTAAATACTCCATTTATATTAATAAATTTTATAGTTTATATTGAATTAATTAGAAATATTATTCGTCCTTGAACATTATCAATTCGTCTTACAGCTAATCTAATTGCAGGCCATTTATTATTAACTTTAATTGGATCTTCAATATCAATTAATAATATTGAGTATAAAAATTTAATTTTAATATTAATTACAATTTTAACTCAAAATTTATTATTTATTCTTGAAATTTCAATAGCAATAATCCAAGCCTATGTATATTCTATTTTATTAATTCTATATTTTTCAGAAATTAAATAAATTTAAAATGAAAAACGACATATTAAAAAAATTATTCAAATTATTAAAAACGGTTTTATTCTTAATTTATATTAATATTAAAGTTGAGATTTATAAAATTTATAACCGAATAATCAATAAACTTCTTATTTTATTTTTAAATCATCCAATGATTTTTTTTACTCTAGGTACTTTATTATTTATGATTCTCATATATTATTCAATTAAAAATAAATGATTAATTAAATTATTAATTTCAAGTAAATATAAATAATTAAAATTAATCATTTATATAATCATATTCTTTAATTTTATTTAATAGATTTAAATTCTATAATTAATATAATTTACATAAATTTTTAATTGGTATATTATATCATTATGAAAACACATAATCACCCTTATCATATAGTTACTTTAAGACCTTGACCATTAATTATATCATTTAATTTAATAAATTTAATAATTAGAATTATTATTTATTTATATTTAAATAATGATTATTTATTATATATTAATTTATTAAATATAATTATTACAATATATCAATGATGACGAGATGTAATCCGAGAAAGAACATTTCAAGGAATACATACAATTATAGTAATAAAATTTCTTAAATTTAGAATAATTTTATTTATTATTTCAGAATTATTTTTTTTTATTTCATTTTTTTGAACATTTTTTCACTCATCAATTTCACCAAATATTGAAATTGGAATAACCTGACCTCCAATAATAATTGAAATATTTAATCCTTATGATATTCCATTATTAAATTCAGTAATTTTAGTTTCATCAGGATTTACAATTACATGAGGTCATCACTCTTTATTAAATATAAATTATGTTAATTTTAATAAAAGACTAAAATATACATTAATTTTAGGAATATATTTTATTGTATTACAATACATTGAATATAATGAATCTATATTTTGTTTTAATGATAGAATTTTTGGATCTATTTTTTTTATAATAACTGGATTTCATGGATTACATGTAATTATTGGTATTATAATAATTTTAACAATATATATACGATTTAAAAAAAATCATTTTTCTAATATTCATCATTTTCATTTTGAAGCAGCATTATGATATTGACATTTTGTAGATGTTATTTGATTATTTTTATATTTATTTTTATATTGATTAATATGATAATTCAATATACATATATATATAGTATAAATATTACATTTAATTTCCAATTAAAAAATTTAAATAATTTAATATATATAATATATTTTTATTTAACTTTATTAATAATTGTAAATTTAATTCCTATAATTATTTATATAACAAATATATTTATTTCAATAATAAAAAAAAATAATTATGAAAAAAATTTACCATATGAATGTGGATATTCACCATTATCTAAACCTAATCTTCCTTTTTCATTACCATTTTTTATAATTACTTTAATATTCTTAATTTTTGATGTTGAAATTATTATATTACTTCCATTAATTTTTCATTTAATCAATATAAATTCAATAATTTTATTATTAACAATAATTACTTTTATTATATCATTAATTTTAACATTATTTACTGAATGATTTTTTAATTTTATTAAATGATTATACTAATATATATATATAAGTAAATATTACATTTAATTTCGACTTAAAAATTAACTAAACTATTAGTTATATATAATTTATTAATTGAAGCCAAATAGAGGCAATTTATTGTTAATAAATACATTGAGAGTAATTTTCCAATTAATGAAATAAATTAAATTGAACTTCTAATTCAATTATTGATTAATAAATTAATCATTATTTCTATTTATATAGTTTAATATAAAACAATATATTTTCAATATATAAATAGTTATTTATTAACTTATAAATATTTAAAAATTAAAAAATTTTCTTAATATTTTCAATATTACACTTTATATAAGCTATTTAAATAATTAAATAATATAAAAAAAATAATAATAATAAATATAATATTATTTATTATTAAATCAATAAAATTATAATTTTCAATACGAAATTTAATTAAATTGCTAAATATATTTAATAATTCATGTATAATAAAAGGAATAATTTTTTTTTCAATAATTGATTCATATTCTTCAATTACTATAAATACATATAAATATAAAATTTTAAAAAATTTATCTACATATATTATATTTTTAAAAGATAATACATACATTGAAAAAAATAATAAATTTTTATAACTTAAAAATCCAATAAATATTCCTAAAATAAATAATTTAGATAACAATAATTTTATATTATAACTTAAAGTTAAATTATAAAATGAATATATAATTGATCAATAAAATTTTGCATATACTAATGAAGTTACAAATAATGTAAATATAATAATATTTATAAAAAAATCATTATGTATTTTAATATACCTTATATTTATTTCTTGATGAAATAAAATCATTAAAATTATACGAAATGCATAAGATACTGTTAAAATTGTTCCAACTAATAAAATAAATAAATTAAACGTAATTAATTTATTATCATAAATATGTTCTATAATTATATCTTTTGAATAAAATCCCAATAAAAAAGGAAATCCCATTAATCTAAATAATGTAAATAATAAAATTGTAGATTTTACTGGATATAATATATTTAAATTTCTATAATCTCGAATATCTTGATCTGATTCATTATTATGAATAAAATTACCAACACATATAAATATTAATGACTTAAATAATGCATGAATATATAAATGAAAAAAAGCTAATTCACTAAATCCTATAAATAAAACTCTTATTATAAAACCTAATTGACTTAATGTTGATAATGCAACAATTTTTTTTAAATCAATTTCATAATTTGCAATAAGACCTGATATTAATATAGTAAATCTTGAAACTAATATTATATTTATTTTAAAATTTTCATCAATATATTTTTCAAATCGAATTAAAATGTAAACACCAGCTGTTACTAATGTTGAAGAATGAACTAATGAAGATACTGGAGTTGGAGCTATCATTGCTGCTGGTAATCAATTAGAAAAAGGTATTTGAGCTCTTTTTGTAAATGCTATTATAATAATAAAAAATATTATTGAAAAATTCATATCATATAAAAACAAATTTCAACTTCCACAAGAACATATTATAGCTATTATTAATAATAAACTAGCATCTCCAATTCGATTTAAAATTATAGTTAACATACCAGCTACAAATGATTTTATATTTTGATAATAAATAATTAAACAAAATGAAATTAATCCTAATCCATCTCAACCAATAATAACTGTTAAAATACAAGGACTAAGAATTATAAAATATATAGAATAAATAAATATCATTAATAAATAATAAAATCGTTTTAATTCAATTTCATCTAAATTTATATATTTAATTGAATAAAACATAATTAATGAAGAAATTAAAGTCACAATTATAATAAATGATAATGTTAAATTATCAACTAATAAAAATAAATTAAACTTTATTGAATTATAATCAATAATTAATCATTCTATAACATATGTAAATATATAATAATTTATACATAATGTTAAATATATTAATAATAAACTTTTAAAATATAAAATTAATCCAAAAATTATTATTTTTACAATAATTTAAAGTTAAAAAACATCTTTGAAATCACAATTCAAAATTTTATATTTAAACTATTTAAATAAATTAAAGCTTCTATATTTAAAACAACTAAATTTATTGGAATTCAATGTATTAAAATAACAAAAAATTCAACTATATAACCTCTATAAATATTTTCTAAATTATTTTTTCCATGATTAACTCTTACAAATAAATATAAAGAATATATAAAACTAAAAATTAAATATATAGTTAAAAATTTATATAAAAATTTATACCATATAATAGAACCCATAATTATTATAATTTCCCCAACTAAATTCAATGTTACAGGAATTGCTATATTTAATGAACATATTAAAAATCATATTAAAGATATTGAAGGTATATATATAAATATCCCTTTATTAATTAAAAATAATCGTCTATTAGTTTCTTTATAAACAACATTTACTAAAAAAAATAATCCTGATGATCTAAAACCATGAGAAATTATTAATAAATAACTTCCAATAATATTTATTTTTATATTCATAAATATTCCTATAATTAATAAACCTATATGAACAACTGATGAAATAGCAATTAAAACTTTTATATCAATAGTAATAAAACATAATAATCTTATTACAATTATTCCTAAAATTCTTAATATAATATAAAAAATATAAAATTCATTTATACTACAAAAACAAAATTTTAAAATTCGTAATAAACCATAAGTTCCTAATTTTAATATAATTGAAGCCAAAATTATTGAAATATAATAAGGTGCTTCAACATGAGCTTTTAATAATCATTGATGAAATATATATATAGGAATTTTAACTAAAAAAGTTAATATTATATATATAATAATAAAATAATTTATTTTTAAATTAATTAAATCTATTATAATAAAAGATAATCTTCCAATATTATTAAATAATACAAATATAATAAATAATATAGGTAATGAAAAAACTATAGTATAAAATAATAAATAAAATCTTGCTAAAATTCGTCTTGAAGTATTACCTCAAAAAATAATTATATAAAATATTATAATTACACCAATTTCAAATAATAAATAATAATATAATAAATTTATTATTATAAAATTAAAACATAATAATAATAATAATAAATAATTTAATATAATTTTATTTTGTTCATTTAATCTAATAATAACTAAACCTCCAATATATAAAGTTATAACTCTTATTCAAGTTGAATAAGTATTTAATCCACACTCAGATACAATTATTGATCATTCTATTCAACTATTCTTTATTATTAATAAAACTCCAGTTATAGCTATATATACACCAGAAATTTTATTTACTTTACTAATTATTAAAAATAATACTATTAACTCTAACATAAATTAATTAATGAAATTTTTTGATGTCCATATTCATAATTTATTCTTACTAATAAAGATAAACCTAATACTGACTCACAAACTGATGAAACTAAATAAATTAAAAAAAATCAAATATTTAATTTAAATATAATTAAAAAAAATAAAATAGTTACAATAATATATTCTATATAAATTAAAAATCTTAAATAATTATTGTTTAAATGAAATAATATTATTAGCATAAAAAATATATTAAAAATTAATATTATTCTAATTTATAATAGCTATATAGTTTAATTTAAAACATTAATTTTGTAAATTAATAATAAATAATATACATTTTATAGCTAAGATATTCAAAAAATACGTTATTTATATCAATAACTTCCAAAGTTATTATTTTTTAATTAAACTATTTTTGATATCTTATTACAACAATAATAACAATTATAATTATTAATATTATTCCAATAATAATTTTATTTTATATTTTAATAAATAATGTATTAAATATTAAAATAAATCCATTAAAATTAATCATTACATTAATTTTATATTCAATTATATTAAGAATTTCAACATATTTATATACTTTAAATTCAATTAATAACTTAATAATTCTTATTGTATTTATTAGTGGAATAATAATTACATTCATTTATTTTTCTAGAATAATTAATTCACCAATAAAAAAAAATTGATCTGGTATTCTTTGAGGAATTTTATTAACTGCATTTCTTATTATTATTTTTTTATTTAAAAAAACAAAAAACTTTGATAATCCAATTAAAATTGGATTAAATTTAGATAAAAATACTATTTCTAATATTTTTCAATTTCCAAATCACGTAATATTATTATTAATAATTATAACATTAATTTTAACTTTATTTTTAATTTTTAAAATATGCTATATTAATAAAAAATCACTACGATCTAAAATATAATTTAAATTAAATCTTATTTTAAATTATATGAGATTTAAAAAATTATTAAATTCAAATATTTTATTAAATAATTTTATTGATCCAGTTATTTCTTTACCCACTCCAATAAACATTAATATATGATGAAATTTTGGATCAATTTTAGGAATAATGTTATTTATTCAAATTTTATCAGGATTATTTTTATCAATACATTATTGTCCAAATATTAATTATGCATTTGATAGTATAATTCATATTATAAAAGATGTTAATTATGGATGAATTATTCGAATAATTCATATAAATGGAGCATCATTTTATTTTATTATAATATATATTCATATTAGACGAAATATTTATTATAATTCTTTTAAATTAACTCATGTTTGAATAATTGGAGTAACAATTTTATTTATTTCTATAGCTACTGCATTTTTAGGATATGTACTTCCATGAGGACAAATATCTTTTTGAGGAGCAACAGTTATTACTAATTTATTATCTGCAATTCCATTTATTGGACAAATAATTGTTGAATGAATTTGAGGAGGATACTCAATTAATAACGCAACATTAAATCGATTTTTTTCATTACATTTTTTATTACCTTTAATTATTTTAGTTATAGTAATATTACATTTATTTTTTCTACATGATAAAGGTTCATCAAATCCATTAGGAACAAATAGTAATTATTATAAAATTTTATTTCATCCTTATTTTTTAATTAAAGATTTATTAATAATAATTATAATTTTATTATTATTATTAATTATTATTCTACAAAATCCATATTATTTAGGAGATCCAGATAATTTTAAAATTGCTAATTCAATAGTAACTCCAACTCATATTAAACCAGAATGATATTTTTTATTTGCATATTCAATTTTACGATCAATTACTAATAAATTAGGTGGAGTAATTGCATTAATTATATCTATTATAATTTTATACTTTATACCAATATTAATAAATTATATTAATAAAACAAATAAATTCTATAAATTAAATCAATATATTTATTGAATTTTTATTAATAATTTTATTTTATTAACATGAATTGGAGGTCAACTAATTGAATATCCATATACTAATATTAATTTAATCATCACTTCATCATACTTTACATATTTTTTTATTAATCAATTTTTTTACAAATTATGAGATAATTTATTAATTAATTAATTAATATTTAATTTATCTAGTTAATGAACTTGAATAAGTATGTATTTTGAAAATACAATATAGAATTATAAATATTCTATTAACTTTATATTATATATATAAATTCTTTAATTAAATAAATATAAATTAAATAAAATAATCTAATTGTTAATAAATCTGTTCAACATATATGTATTAATTCATCATATCGAATTCGAGGTAAAACCCCTCGAATTAATAAAAAAAATAATACATGACCCATATACACTAATAAAAAATAAACTGATCAATATATAAATCCATAAAATATAATTGTTAAGATTATTGATAAAAATATTATATTTGAATATTCAGCTAAAAAAATTAAAGTAAATATTCTTCTATAATATTCAACATTAAAACCAGAAACTAATTCTGATTCTCCTTCAATTAAATCAAATGGAGTACGATTTAATTCAATTAATATTCTTATTAAAAATATAAAATATAATGGAAATAATAATCAACTAAATTTTACTATTATCTGATAATCAATAATTCTAAAAATTGAATAACTTTCAATTAATAAAAAAAATACAAAAAATATTAAAAATATCCTAATTTCAAATGAAATTATTTGAGCAATTGAACGTAATGAACCCAATATTGAATAATTTGATCTTGAACATCAACCAATTATTATAATTGGATAAATATTTAATCCTAAAATTAATATTATTAAAATTATTCTATAATTAATATTATATAAATTTAATCAAGGATAAAATAATCATAATATTATTGATAATATAAATATTAATAAAGGTCTAATTATAAAATATATATAATCTAAATTATAAAAAAATCATTCTTTAGAAATTAATTTAATTGCATCTCTAAAAGGTTGTAATATTCCTTTAAAACCTAATTTATTAGGACCTTTACGTATTTGAATATAACCTAAAATTTTACGTTCAGTTAATGTTAAAAATGCTACACCCATTAACACTATTAAAATTAATAAAATTAAATTTAAAATAATATAAATTATTATTTTAATAAATTAATTTATTAATATTTAAATTCTAAATTTAATGCACTTATTTGCTAAAATAATTTACTTAAATAAATTTATTTATTTATTTAAATTATTTACTAATTAAGGTCCTTTCGTACAATTAATTATTACTTTTATTATAGATAGAAACCGATCTGACTTACGTCGATCTGAACTCAAATCATGTAAGATTTTAAAAGTCGAACAGACTTATATATTAGATATCTGCACCTAATTAATATCTTAATTCAACATCGAGGTCGCAATCATCTTTATTAATATGACCTAACAAAAGATATTACGCTGTTATCCCTAAGGTAATTTAATCTTTTAATAAATAAAATTTAATCATTTAATTTACTTATATTTAAGAATAATTTATTAAAGTTAATTTAATTTAATAATCCTCCCAATCAAATATTTTAATTTATTAAATTAATAAATAAAATATAAAATTCTATAGGGTCTTATCGTCCCATAATAAAATTTTAGCATTTTTACTAAAATTTTAAATTCGTATTATATAATTGAGACAGTATATATTTCATCAATTCTTTCATACTAGTTTTCAATTAAAAAACAACTGATTATGCTACCTTAGTACAGTTACTTTTACTGCAGCTATTTAAATTCTTTCATTGAGCAGATTGATTTAAAATTATATTCAATAAACCATGTTTTTGTTAAACAGGTGAATATATTTATTTTGCCTAATTCCTTAATTATATATATATATATATATATATAATTTACTTATTTATATTACTAATTTAATCATTATATCCTATTAAATATTATTCTTAAAATTTTTTTATTAAATTTTTATATTAAATATTTAAATTTTTATATTCAACTATTTAATTAAATTATAAAATTTTTAATTACAATATCAAATTCTATGATTATATTATTTAATTTACATTATAAATTTTAATTATATATTAATTTATAGTTTATCCCATAAATTATTTCTAAATATAATTTATTTATAATTTATATTACAAATAAATATTATATTTATTTAAATTAAATTTATTTAATAAAAAACTAGATATCAATAAAATCGAATGGCATTTAACCTCTAATTATATATTAATAATTTTTATTTTACAAAAAATATTATATATAATTAACTCTTTTATATTCGAGATATTTAAAATTATTAAATTTATATAAATTAACCCTGATACAAAAGGTACAAAATTAATTATACTTTTATATATTTTACTTTATTCATTTACATTACTATCTATATAAATTAATATATTTATTCTTAATAAATACTAAAATAATTAACACGTTAATATAATTTTATTAATTAATTAATTGATATTTAAAAAAACAATTAAAATTTTTAATTTTTATAAAACTTTTCAATGTAAATGAAATATTTTGTTTAAACTAAAATTTTTAGTTTCTAAATACATTTTCCAATACATTTACTGTGTTACGACTTATTTCACTTATAATGAAATTGACGGGCAATTTGTACACCAAATAACATTAATTTCAATTTTTATAATTATAAAAATTTACTTTTAAATTTGATTTCAAATTATTATTAATAATAATTATCCAATAATAAAATTAATTAAAATTCATAAAATCTTAAATATTCTACATTTTGATCTGAATTACAATTAAATTAAATTTATTAACTTTAATATTTAATTAAAATCTTAAAACAACAATACACAAAATAATTAATTTAAGTATATCCTTTCGTGTAACATCGAATTAATTCACAAATTTCTCTAATAAAAATATATGGCCGCCAAATTTTAAATTTTAATGATTTACATTTAATTCTTAATATTTAATTTTTATTTTATAATAGGGTATCTAATCCTAGTCTTTTAAATAAACCTCTATAATTTAATATTTAATAATTAATAACTATATAAATTAATACACTATATTCCACCATAAATTAATTTAATTAATTAATTTTATTTTATTAAACTATACCATATTTAACATAATTAACTTATAAAAATAGTTTAACCGCTATTGCTGGCACTAATTTTATATTTATTAAAATTAATTCCTATTATTAACTTTAATTAACTTAAATAATATTCTATATTAATTATTTTAAATTATTTAAATTATTTTAAATATAAATAATATAATATATAATTTACATATTATATTAATTAAATAATTTAATTAATAATAAATTTAAAATTATCAATTATCTTTATATTTATTAAATATTAATATAAATTTTTATATTCAACTATTCAATTATATTTAATTTAATATAATTTTATCGATCAATAATCTTAACAATACATCCCCTCAATATATTGTTAAAATTATTGATCGATAAAATTATATTAAATTATATTTAATTGAATATTTCATATAATTTTATTTTTTTTTATATTATTTAATGATTTTTTTATATATGTTAAAATATTAATATAAATTTTTATATTCAACTATTCAATTATATTTAATTGAATATAATTTTATCGATCAATAATCTTAACAATACATCCCCTCAATATATTGTTAAAATTATTGATCGATAAAATTATATTAAATTATATTTAATTGAATATTTCATATAATTTTATTATTTTTTTTATATTATTTAATGATTTTTTTATGTTTATTAAAATATTAGTATAAATTTTTATATTCAACTATTCAATTATATTTAATTGAATATAATTTTATCGATCAATAATCTTAACAATACATCCCCTCAATATATTGTTAAAATTATTGATCGATAAAATTATATTAAATTATATTTAATTGAATATTTCATATAATTTTATTTTTTTTTATATTATTTAATGATTTTTTTATATATGTTAAAATATTAATATAAATTTTTATATTCAACTATTCAATTATATTTAATTGAATATAATTTTATCGATCAATAATCTTAACAATACATCCCCTCAATATATTGTTAAAATTATTGATCGATAAAATTATATTAAATTATATTTAATTGAATATTTCATATAATTTTATTTTTTTTTATATTATTTAATGATTTTTTTATATATGTTAAAATATTAGTATAAATTTTTATATTCAACTATTCAATTATATTTAATTAAATATAATTTTATCGATCAATAATCTTAACAATACATCCCCTCAATATATTGTTAAGATTATTGATCGATAAAATTATATTAAATTATATTTAATTGAATATTTCATATAATTTTATTATTTTTTTTTATATTATTTAATGATTTTTTTATATTTATTAAAATATTAGTATAAATTTTTATATTCAACTATTTATATAAATTTAGGGATATTTATATGAACGTTATTTATATTATTTAATGATTTTTTTATGTTTATTAAAATATTAGTATAAATTTTTATATTCAACTATTCAATTATATTTAATTTAATATAATTTTATCGATCAATAATCTTAACAATACATCCCCTCAATATATTGTTAAAATTATTGATCGATAAAATTATATTAAATTATATTTAATTGAATATTTCATATAATTTTATTATTTTTTTATATTATTTAATGATTTTTTTATGTTTATTAAAATATTAATATAAATTTTTATATTCAACTATTCAATTATATTTAATTTAATATAATTTTATCGATCAATAATCTTAACAATACATCCCCTCAATATATTGTTAAAATTATTGATCGATAAAATTATATTAAATTATATTTAATTGAATATTTCATATAATTTTATTATTTTTTTTTTATATTATTTAATGATTTTTTTATGTTTATTAAAATATTAGTATAAATTTTTATATTCAACTATTCAATTATATTTAATTTAATATAATTTTATCGATCAATAATCTTAACAATACATCCCCTCAATATATTGTTAAAATTATTGATCGATAAAATTATATTAAATTATATTTAATTGAATATTTCATATAATTTTATTATTTTTTTTATATTATTTAATGATTTTTTTATGTTTATTAAAATATTAGTATAAATTTTTATATTCAACTATTCAATTATATTTAATTTAATATAATTTTATCGATCAATAATCTTAACAATACATCCCCTCAATATATTGTTAAAATTATTGATCGATAAAATTATATTAAATTATATTTAATTGAATATTTCATATAATTTTATTATTTTTTTTTATATTATTTAATGATTTTTTTATGTTTATTAAAATATTAGTATAAATTTTTATATTCAACTATTCAATTATATTTAATTTAATATAATTTTATCGATCAATAATCTTAACAATACATCCCCTCAATATATTGTTAAAATTATTGATCGATAAAATTATATTAAATTATATTTAATTGAATATTTCATATAATTTTATTATTTTTTTTATATTATTTAATGATTTTTTTATGTTTATTAAAATATTAGTATAAATTTTTATATTCAACTATTCAATTATATTAAATTATATTTAATTGAATATTTCATATAATTTTATTATTTTTTTTATATTATTTAATGATTTTTTTATGTTTATTAAAATATTAGTATAAATTTTTATATTCAACTATTCAATTATATTTAATTTAATATAATTTTATCGATCAATAATCTTAACAATACATCCCCTCAATATATTGTTAAAATTATTGATCGATAAAATTATATTAAATTATATTTAATTGAATATTTCATATAATTTTATTATTTTTTTTTATATTATTTAATGATTTTTTTATGTTTATTAAAATATTAGTATAAATTTTTATATTCAACTATTCAATTATATTTAATTTAATATAATTTTATCGATCAATAATCTTAACAATACATCCCCTCAATATATTGTTAAAATTATTGATCGATAAAATTATATTAAATTATATTTAATTGAATATTTCATATAATTTTATTATTTTTTTTATATTATTTAATGATTTTTTTATGTTTATTAAAATATTAGTATAAATTTTTATATTCAACTATTCAATTATATTTAATTTAATATAATTTTATCGATCAATAATCTTAACAATACATCCCCTCAATATATTGTTAAAATTATTGATCGATAAAATTATATTAAATTATATTTAATTGAATATTTCATATAATTTTATTATTTTTTTTTATATTATTTAATGATTTTTTTATGTTTATTAAAATATTAGTATAAATTTTTATATTCAACTATTCAATTATATTTAATTTAATATAATTTTATCGATCAATAATCTTAACAATACATCCCCTCAATATATTGTTAAAATTATTGATCGATAAAATTATATTAAATTATATTTAATTGAATATTTCATATAATTTTATTATTTTTTTTATATTATTTAATGATTTTTTTATGTTTATTAAAATATTAGTATAAATTTTTATATTCAACTATTCAATTATATTTAATTTAATATAATTTTATCGATCAATAATCTTAACAATACATCCCCTCAATATATTGTTAAGATTATTGATCGATAAAATTATATTAAATTATATTTAATTGAATATTTCATATAATTTTATTATTTTTTTTATATTATTTAATGATTTTTTTATGTTTATTAAAATATTAGTATAAATTTTTATATTCAACTATTTATATAAATTTAGGGATATTTATATGAACGTTATTTATATTATTTAATGATTTTTTTATGTTTATTAAAATATTAGTATAAATTTTTATATTCAACTATTTATATAAATTTAGGGATATTTATATGAACGTTATTTATATTATTTAATGATTTTTTTATATATGTTAAAATATTAGTATAAATTTTTATATTCAACTATTCAATTATATTAAATTATATTTAATTTAATATTTCATATAATTTTATTATTTTTTTTATATTATTTAATGATTTTTTTATGTTTATTAAAATATTAGTATAAATTTTTATATTCAACTATTCAATTATATTAAATTATATTTAATTGAATATAATTTTATCGATCAATAATCTTAACAATACATCCCCTCAATATATTGTTAAAATTATTGATCGATAAAATTATATTAAATTATATTTAATTGAATATTTCATATAATTTTATTATTTTTTTTATATTATTTAATGATTTTTTTATGTTTATTAAAATATTAGTATAAATTTTTATATTCAACTATTCAATTATATTTAATTGAATATAATTTTATCGATCAATAATCTTAACAATACATCCCCTCAATATATTGTTAAGATTATTGATCGATAAAATTATATTAAATTATATTTAATTGAATATTTCATATAATTTTATTATTTTTTTTATATTATTTAATGATTTTTTTATGTTTATTAAAATATTAGTATAAATTTTTATATTCAACTATTTATATAAATTTAGGGATATTTATATGAACGTTATTTATATTATTTAATGATTTTTTTATATTTATTAAAATATTAGTATAAATTTTTATATTCAACTATTTATATAAATTTAGGAATATTTATATGAACGTTATTTATATTATTTAATGATTTTTTTATATATGTTAAAATATTAGTATAAATTTTTATATTCAACTATTCAATTATATTAAATTATATTTAATTTAATATTTCATATAATTTTATTATTTTTTTTATATTATTTAATGATTTTTTTATGTTTATTAAAATATTAGTATAAATTTTTATATTCAACTATTCAATTATATTAAATTATATTTAATTTAATATTTCATATAATTTTATTATTTTTTTTATATTATTTAATGATTTTTTTATGTTTATTAAAATATTAGTATAAATTTTTATATTCAACTATTTATATAAATTTAGGGATATTTATATGAACGTTATTTATATTATTTAATGATTTTTTTATATTTGTTAAAATATTAGTATAAATTTTTATATTCAACTATTTATATAAATTTAGAGATATTTATATGAACGTTATTTATATTATTTAATGATTTTTTTATGTTTGTTAAAATATTAGTATAGTATAAATTTTTATATTCAACTATTTATATAAATTTAATATTTTAAATATTTAAATAATAATTATAATTAAATATCAATTAATTAATTAATTAATAATATTAATTAATGTTAATTCATCCCCTCAATATATTGTTAAAATTATTGATCGATAAAATTATATTAAATTATATTTAATTTAATATTTCATATAATTTTATTATTTTTTTTATATTATTTAATGATTTTTTTATATATGTTAAAATATTAGTATAAATTTTTATATTCAACTATTTATATAAATTTAAGAATATTTATATGAACGTTATTTATATTATTTAATGATTTTTTTATGTTTGTTAAAATATTAGTATAAATTTTTATATTCAACTATTTATATAAATTTAATATTTTAAATATTTAAATAATAATTATAATTAAATATCAATTAATTAATTAATTAATAATATTAATTAATGTTAATTCATCCCCTCAATATATTGTTAAAATTATTGATCGATAAAATTATATTAAATTATATTTAATTTAATATTTCATATAATTTTATTATTTTTTTTATATTATTTAATGATTTTTTTATATATGTTAAAATATTAGTATAAATTTTTATATTCAACTATTTATATAAATTTAAGAATATTTATATGAACGTTATTTATATTATTTAATGATTTTTTTATGTTTGTTAAAATATTAGTATAAATTTTTATATTCAACTATTTATATAAATTTAATATTTTAAATATTTAAATAATAATTATAATTAAATATCAATTAATTAATTAATTAATAATATTAATTAATGTTA
>NW_027490569.1:57500-77500 GCF_050948175.1 Xylocopa sonorina
TTATACTTATTAATTTTATTAATTCTATAAAATTCAAAATTTTATGTGCAATTACACTTAAGTATATAAAATGAAAAAATTTATACTATTTAGTAATATTTATATATTTATATTAACTATTTGTTTATCATTTTTAATATTTGTAACTAATAATATTTTAATTCAATGAATATTATTAGAAATTTCTACAATTATTATAATTTATTTAATAAATTATAATTTAAATAAAATACCAAGAATTTTATATTATTCATTATCAACTTTAACAAGAATAATTATAATTTTATTATTAATAATAAATTTATGTCAAATTTATTCTATGTTTAATTATAATTATTATTTAAATATTATTTTTCAAATTATTATAATAATAAAAATAGGAATATTTCCTTTTAGATATTGAATAATTTATATTTATAATTATATTATATGAGAAGATATTTTTATTATATCAACAGTTATAAAATTTATACCAATATATTTTATAATTAATTTTATTCAATTAAATCAATCTATAATTTTATTATTAATATTAAATAGAATTATAATTTCAATTTTTGCTAATAACTTTAAATCATTAAAAAAAATTATTGCATGTTCATCAATTAATCAAACTTCATTTATTATTATATTATTATATTTAAACAAGTCAATTTTTATATATTATATTATTTTCTATTCTTTTATATTTTATTTTTTATGTTTATTAATAAATAAATTTAATTTAAATAAAAAAATAGATTTAATTATATTTAATAATTATAAAAACATTAATATTTTAACAATAATATTTTTAATTTATAGAATATTACCCCCATTTATATCATTTATTATAAAATGAATATTTATATTTGAATTAACAAATTTATTTATTTATTCTTCATGATTTTTTATAATTATAATAATATCTAGAATTATTATAATTTGAAATTATTTAATGATTTTAGAAAATTCATTACCAAATTTTAAATATTATTATAATTTATATATTAAACAAATTAAAATTAAATATATATACATATATATATTTATTTCCATAAATATAACAATATTTATAATATTTTATATTTATTAATTATTAATAAATATAATTTATATCTTTAAATTTGCAATTTAATGTTTTTAAAAACTTTAATAATTAAATATAAAAATTTATAGTATTAAAAGAATTTAAAATCTTTATGAATAAATTTACAATTTATTTCTTTTTCAGACATAATACTAATAATTGAATTTTATACTTTTGAAGATTTTAAGTTAATTATCTTAAACTATTAATCTTCAAAATTAAAAATATATTTAAAATTTTAAAAGTATAAATCTTAATAAAAAAATGATTTATGTCAACAAATCATAAGTATATTGGTATATTATATATTATATTAGCTTTATGATCAGGAATAATTGGAACATCTATAAGATTTATAATTCGAATAGAATTAAGTATTCCTGGAAATTGAATTAATAATGATCAAATTTATAATTCATTAATTACAGCTCATGCATTTTTAATGATTTTTTTTATAGTAATACCATTTATAATTGGAGGATTTGGAAATTGATTAATTCCTTTAATACTTGGTTTACCTGATATAGCATTTCCTCGAATAAATAATATTAGATTTTGATTATTACCTCCTTCATTAATTATATTAATTTCTAGAAATTTATTTAATATAAGACCAGGAACAGGATGAACAATTTACCCTCCTTTATCTTCTTATTTATATCATTCTTCCCCTTCAGTTGATATTATAATTTTTTCATTACATATTTCAGGTATTTCATCTATTATAGGAGCAATAAATTTTATAGTAACTATTATAATAATAAAAAATATTGCAATAAATTATGACATAATTAATTTATTTTCATGAGCTGTATTTATTACTGCAATTTTATTATTATTATCTTTACCAGTATTAGCTGGTGCTATTACAATATTACTATTCGATCGAAATTTTAATACATCATTTTTTGATCCAATAGGAGGTGGTGATCCAATTTTATTTCAACATTTATTTTGATTTTTTGGTCATCCAGAAGTTTATATTTTAATTTTACCAGGATTTGGATTAATTTCTCATATTATTATAAATGAAAGTGGAAAAAAAGAAGTATTTGGAAATTTAGGAATAATTTACGCAATATTAGGAATTGGATTTTTAGGATTTATTGTATGAGCTCATCATATATTTACAGTAGGATTAGATGTTGATACTCGAGCTTATTTTACTTCTGCTACTATAATTATTGCTGTACCTACAGGAATTAAAGTTTTTAGATGACTTGCTACTTATCATGGATGTAAAATAAATTCTTATAATAATTCAATTATTTGATCATTAGGTTTTGTAATTTTATTTACTATTGGAGGATTAACTGGTATTATATTATCAAATTCATCAATTGATATTATTTTACATGATACTTATTATGTTGTTGGACATTTTCATTATGTATTATCTATAGGTGCCGTATTTGCAATTATTTCAAGATTTATTCACTGATATCCTTTAATTTATGGACTTATATTAAATAATAATTGATTAAAAATTCAATTTATTTTTATATTTGTTGGAGTAAATATAACATTTTTTCCTCAACATTTTTTAGGATTAATGGGAATACCACGACGTTATTCTGATTATCCTGATGCTTATTTTTTTTGAAATTCAATTTCATCATTAGGATCAATTATATCAACTAATAGATTGATTATAATGATTTTTATTATTATAGAAAGAATAATTGTAAAACGTATAATTATATTTAAGTATAGACAATCATCATTAGAATGATTAATGACTTACCCTCCATTAAATCATTCTTTTGTTGAAACTCCTATTATTATTAAAAGAAAAATAAAAACTTTTTTTTCAGAATTTTAATATGGCAGATAAGTGCGCTAGATTTAAGATCTATATATATTGTTTATAAACATTTATTAAAAATTGCAACTTGACAAATATATTTTTTTCAAAATTCTAACTCACCTTACTCTGATAATTTAATTTCATTTCATAATTTAGTAATAATAATTATAATTATAATTATAATATTAATTATAATAATTTTAATTAATTTATTTAATAACTGATTTTTAAATCGATTTTTATTAAAAAATCATACTATTGAAATTATTTGAACAATTATTCCTATATTAATTTTATTATTTATTTGTTTTCCTTCATTAAAAATTTTATATTATATTGATGAAATTTTAAATCCAATTTTTTCAATTAAATCAATTGGTCATCAATGATATTGATCATATGAATATTCTGATTTTATTAACATTGAATTTGATTCATATATAATTAACAATAATAATTTAAATTTATTTCGATTATTAGATGTTGATAATCGAATAATTATTCCTATAAAAATTGCAATTCGATTAATTATTTCATCAACTGATGTAATTCATTCATGAGTAATTCCTTCACTAGGAATTAAAATTGATGCAATTCCAGGACGAATTAATCAATTTAATCTTTTTTGTATTCGTCCTGGAATTTATTTTGGTCAATGTTCAGAAATTTGTGGTATAAATCATAGATTTATACCTATTGTTATTGAAAGAACATCTTATGAATTATTTATAAATTGAATTAAATCATTTTAATTAAATTTTAAAATTAGTTAATTTATAACATTAGTTTGTCAAACTAAAATTAATAAAATTATTATTTTAATATATTCATTAGATGTCTGAAATTAAAGAATTGATTTTTTAAATCAAAAATAGTAAATTATAAATACTTCTAATGATTAATTATTAGTTAATATAATTTATAATTAATTTGATTTTCTAATAATATTATACCACAAATAAGACCAATTAAATGATTATATATTTCATTATTATGTAAATTTAATTTTATTTTAATTATATTTATTTTAAATTCAATTCCATTAAAATTAAAATTTAATAAAGATTTATATAAAATAAAAACTTATTGAAAATGATATTGATAAATTTATTTGAAAGATTTGATCCTGCAATTAACCAAAATTTAATACTTAATTGAATTGTTATTTTCATATATTTAATATTAATTCCTCATTCATATTGATTAATTCCATCACGATTAAATATAATATGAATTAATTTTTTATCTTTATTATATAAAGAATTTATATTAATCTCATCAAAAAAATATCAATCTAATATTTTAATATTTATTAGATTAATATTAATAATTATAATAATAAATTTTTTAAGATTAATACCTTATATTTTTACTATTACCAGACATATATCATTTAATTTAATTATAAGATTTTCAATATGAATTTCAATATTAATCTTTAATTGAATTAATTTAACAAAAAAATCATTAAGTCATCTTGTACCATTAAATACTCCATTTATATTAATAAATTTTATAGTTTATATTGAATTAATTAGAAATATTATTCGTCCTTGAACATTATCAATTCGTCTTACAGCTAATCTAATTGCAGGCCATTTATTATTAACTTTAATTGGATCTTCAATATCAATTAATAATATTGAGTATAAAAATTTAATTTTAATATTAATTACAATTTTAACTCAAAATTTATTATTTATTCTTGAAATTTCAATAGCAATAATCCAAGCCTATGTATATTCTATTTTATTAATTCTATATTTTTCAGAAATTAAATAAATTTAAAATGAAAAACGACATATTAAAAAAATTATTCAAATTATTAAAAACGGTTTTATTCTTAATTTATATTAATATTAAAGTTGAGATTTATAAAATTTATAACCGAATAATCAATAAACTTCTTATTTTATTTTTAAATCATCCAATGATTTTTTTTACTCTAGGTACTTTATTATTTATGATTCTCATATATTATTCAATTAAAAATAAATGATTAATTAAATTATTAATTTCAAGTAAATATAAATAATTAAAATTAATCATTTATATAATCATATTCTTTAATTTTATTTAATAGATTTAAATTCTATAATTAATATAATTTACATAAATTTTTAATTGGTATATTATATCATTATGAAAACACATAATCACCCTTATCATATAGTTACTTTAAGACCTTGACCATTAATTATATCATTTAATTTAATAAATTTAATAATTAGAATTATTATTTATTTATATTTAAATAATGATTATTTATTATATATTAATTTATTAAATATAATTATTACAATATATCAATGATGACGAGATGTAATCCGAGAAAGAACATTTCAAGGAATACATACAATTATAGTAATAAAATTTCTTAAATTTAGAATAATTTTATTTATTATTTCAGAATTATTTTTTTTTATTTCATTTTTTTGAACATTTTTTCACTCATCAATTTCACCAAATATTGAAATTGGAATAACCTGACCTCCAATAATAATTGAAATATTTAATCCTTATGATATTCCATTATTAAATTCAGTAATTTTAGTTTCATCAGGATTTACAATTACATGAGGTCATCACTCTTTATTAAATATAAATTATGTTAATTTTAATAAAAGACTAAAATATACATTAATTTTAGGAATATATTTTATTGTATTACAATACATTGAATATAATGAATCTATATTTTGTTTTAATGATAGAATTTTTGGATCTATTTTTTTTATAATAACTGGATTTCATGGATTACATGTAATTATTGGTATTATAATAATTTTAACAATATATATACGATTTAAAAAAAATCATTTTTCTAATATTCATCATTTTCATTTTGAAGCAGCATTATGATATTGACATTTTGTAGATGTTATTTGATTATTTTTATATTTATTTTTATATTGATTAATATGATAATTCAATATACATATATATATAGTATAAATATTACATTTAATTTCCAATTAAAAAATTTAAATAATTTAATATATATAATATATTTTTATTTAACTTTATTAATAATTGTAAATTTAATTCCTATAATTATTTATATAACAAATATATTTATTTCAATAATAAAAAAAAATAATTATGAAAAAAATTTACCATATGAATGTGGATATTCACCATTATCTAAACCTAATCTTCCTTTTTCATTACCATTTTTTATAATTACTTTAATATTCTTAATTTTTGATGTTGAAATTATTATATTACTTCCATTAATTTTTCATTTAATCAATATAAATTCAATAATTTTATTATTAACAATAATTACTTTTATTATATCATTAATTTTAACATTATTTACTGAATGATTTTTTAATTTTATTAAATGATTATACTAATATATATATATAAGTAAATATTACATTTAATTTCGACTTAAAAATTAACTAAACTATTAGTTATATATAATTTATTAATTGAAGCCAAATAGAGGCAATTTATTGTTAATAAATACATTGAGAGTAATTTTCCAATTAATGAAATAAATTAAATTGAACTTCTAATTCAATTATTGATTAATAAATTAATCATTATTTCTATTTATATAGTTTAATATAAAACAATATATTTTCAATATATAAATAGTTATTTATTAACTTATAAATATTTAAAAATTAAAAAATTTTCTTAATATTTTCAATATTACACTTTATATAAGCTATTTAAATAATTAAATAATATAAAAAAAATAATAATAATAAATATAATATTATTTATTATTAAATCAATAAAATTATAATTTTCAATACGAAATTTAATTAAATTGCTAAATATATTTAATAATTCATGTATAATAAAAGGAATAATTTTTTTTTCAATAATTGATTCATATTCTTCAATTACTATAAATACATATAAATATAAAATTTTAAAAAATTTATCTACATATATTATATTTTTAAAAGATAATACATACATTGAAAAAAATAATAAATTTTTATAACTTAAAAATCCAATAAATATTCCTAAAATAAATAATTTAGATAACAATAATTTTATATTATAACTTAAAGTTAAATTATAAAATGAATATATAATTGATCAATAAAATTTTGCATATACTAATGAAGTTACAAATAATGTAAATATAATAATATTTATAAAAAAATCATTATGTATTTTAATATACCTTATATTTATTTCTTGATGAAATAAAATCATTAAAATTATACGAAATGCATAAGATACTGTTAAAATTGTTCCAACTAATAAAATAAATAAATTAAACGTAATTAATTTATTATCATAAATATGTTCTATAATTATATCTTTTGAATAAAATCCCAATAAAAAAGGAAATCCCATTAATCTAAATAATGTAAATAATAAAATTGTAGATTTTACTGGATATAATATATTTAAATTTCTATAATCTCGAATATCTTGATCTGATTCATTATTATGAATAAAATTACCAACACATATAAATATTAATGACTTAAATAATGCATGAATATATAAATGAAAAAAAGCTAATTCACTAAATCCTATAAATAAAACTCTTATTATAAAACCTAATTGACTTAATGTTGATAATGCAACAATTTTTTTTAAATCAATTTCATAATTTGCAATAAGACCTGATATTAATATAGTAAATCTTGAAACTAATATTATATTTATTTTAAAATTTTCATCAATATATTTTTCAAATCGAATTAAAATGTAAACACCAGCTGTTACTAATGTTGAAGAATGAACTAATGAAGATACTGGAGTTGGAGCTATCATTGCTGCTGGTAATCAATTAGAAAAAGGTATTTGAGCTCTTTTTGTAAATGCTATTATAATAATAAAAAATATTATTGAAAAATTCATATCATATAAAAACAAATTTCAACTTCCACAAGAACATATTATAGCTATTATTAATAATAAACTAGCATCTCCAATTCGATTTAAAATTATAGTTAACATACCAGCTACAAATGATTTTATATTTTGATAATAAATAATTAAACAAAATGAAATTAATCCTAATCCATCTCAACCAATAATAACTGTTAAAATACAAGGACTAAGAATTATAAAATATATAGAATAAATAAATATCATTAATAAATAATAAAATCGTTTTAATTCAATTTCATCTAAATTTATATATTTAATTGAATAAAACATAATTAATGAAGAAATTAAAGTCACAATTATAATAAATGATAATGTTAAATTATCAACTAATAAAAATAAATTAAACTTTATTGAATTATAATCAATAATTAATCATTCTATAACATATGTAAATATATAATAATTTATACATAATGTTAAATATATTAATAATAAACTTTTAAAATATAAAATTAATCCAAAAATTATTATTTTTACAATAATTTAAAGTTAAAAAACATCTTTGAAATCACAATTCAAAATTTTATATTTAAACTATTTAAATAAATTAAAGCTTCTATATTTAAAACAACTAAATTTATTGGAATTCAATGTATTAAAATAACAAAAAATTCAACTATATAACCTCTATAAATATTTTCTAAATTATTTTTTCCATGATTAACTCTTACAAATAAATATAAAGAATATATAAAACTAAAAATTAAATATATAGTTAAAAATTTATATAAAAATTTATACCATATAATAGAACCCATAATTATTATAATTTCCCCAACTAAATTCAATGTTACAGGAATTGCTATATTTAATGAACATATTAAAAATCATATTAAAGATATTGAAGGTATATATATAAATATCCCTTTATTAATTAAAAATAATCGTCTATTAGTTTCTTTATAAACAACATTTACTAAAAAAAATAATCCTGATGATCTAAAACCATGAGAAATTATTAATAAATAACTTCCAATAATATTTATTTTTATATTCATAAATATTCCTATAATTAATAAACCTATATGAACAACTGATGAAATAGCAATTAAAACTTTTATATCAATAGTAATAAAACATAATAATCTTATTACAATTATTCCTAAAATTCTTAATATAATATAAAAAATATAAAATTCATTTATACTACAAAAACAAAATTTTAAAATTCGTAATAAACCATAAGTTCCTAATTTTAATATAATTGAAGCCAAAATTATTGAAATATAATAAGGTGCTTCAACATGAGCTTTTAATAATCATTGATGAAATATATATATAGGAATTTTAACTAAAAAAGTTAATATTATATATATAATAATAAAATAATTTATTTTTAAATTAATTAAATCTATTATAATAAAAGATAATCTTCCAATATTATTAAATAATACAAATATAATAAATAATATAGGTAATGAAAAAACTATAGTATAAAATAATAAATAAAATCTTGCTAAAATTCGTCTTGAAGTATTACCTCAAAAAATAATTATATAAAATATTATAATTACACCAATTTCAAATAATAAATAATAATATAATAAATTTATTATTATAAAATTAAAACATAATAATAATAATAATAAATAATTTAATATAATTTTATTTTGTTCATTTAATCTAATAATAACTAAACCTCCAATATATAAAGTTATAACTCTTATTCAAGTTGAATAAGTATTTAATCCACACTCAGATACAATTATTGATCATTCTATTCAACTATTCTTTATTATTAATAAAACTCCAGTTATAGCTATATATACACCAGAAATTTTATTTACTTTACTAATTATTAAAAATAATACTATTAACTCTAACATAAATTAATTAATGAAATTTTTTGATGTCCATATTCATAATTTATTCTTACTAATAAAGATAAACCTAATACTGACTCACAAACTGATGAAACTAAATAAATTAAAAAAAATCAAATATTTAATTTAAATATAATTAAAAAAAATAAAATAGTTACAATAATATATTCTATATAAATTAAAAATCTTAAATAATTATTGTTTAAATGAAATAATATTATTAGCATAAAAAATATATTAAAAATTAATATTATTCTAATTTATAATAGCTATATAGTTTAATTTAAAACATTAATTTTGTAAATTAATAATAAATAATATACATTTTATAGCTAAGATATTCAAAAAATACGTTATTTATATCAATAACTTCCAAAGTTATTATTTTTTAATTAAACTATTTTTGATATCTTATTACAACAATAATAACAATTATAATTATTAATATTATTCCAATAATAATTTTATTTTATATTTTAATAAATAATGTATTAAATATTAAAATAAATCCATTAAAATTAATCATTACATTAATTTTATATTCAATTATATTAAGAATTTCAACATATTTATATACTTTAAATTCAATTAATAACTTAATAATTCTTATTGTATTTATTAGTGGAATAATAATTACATTCATTTATTTTTCTAGAATAATTAATTCACCAATAAAAAAAAATTGATCTGGTATTCTTTGAGGAATTTTATTAACTGCATTTCTTATTATTATTTTTTTATTTAAAAAAACAAAAAACTTTGATAATCCAATTAAAATTGGATTAAATTTAGATAAAAATACTATTTCTAATATTTTTCAATTTCCAAATCACGTAATATTATTATTAATAATTATAACATTAATTTTAACTTTATTTTTAATTTTTAAAATATGCTATATTAATAAAAAATCACTACGATCTAAAATATAATTTAAATTAAATCTTATTTTAAATTATATGAGATTTAAAAAATTATTAAATTCAAATATTTTATTAAATAATTTTATTGATCCAGTTATTTCTTTACCCACTCCAATAAACATTAATATATGATGAAATTTTGGATCAATTTTAGGAATAATGTTATTTATTCAAATTTTATCAGGATTATTTTTATCAATACATTATTGTCCAAATATTAATTATGCATTTGATAGTATAATTCATATTATAAAAGATGTTAATTATGGATGAATTATTCGAATAATTCATATAAATGGAGCATCATTTTATTTTATTATAATATATATTCATATTAGACGAAATATTTATTATAATTCTTTTAAATTAACTCATGTTTGAATAATTGGAGTAACAATTTTATTTATTTCTATAGCTACTGCATTTTTAGGATATGTACTTCCATGAGGACAAATATCTTTTTGAGGAGCAACAGTTATTACTAATTTATTATCTGCAATTCCATTTATTGGACAAATAATTGTTGAATGAATTTGAGGAGGATACTCAATTAATAACGCAACATTAAATCGATTTTTTTCATTACATTTTTTATTACCTTTAATTATTTTAGTTATAGTAATATTACATTTATTTTTTCTACATGATAAAGGTTCATCAAATCCATTAGGAACAAATAGTAATTATTATAAAATTTTATTTCATCCTTATTTTTTAATTAAAGATTTATTAATAATAATTATAATTTTATTATTATTATTAATTATTATTCTACAAAATCCATATTATTTAGGAGATCCAGATAATTTTAAAATTGCTAATTCAATAGTAACTCCAACTCATATTAAACCAGAATGATATTTTTTATTTGCATATTCAATTTTACGATCAATTACTAATAAATTAGGTGGAGTAATTGCATTAATTATATCTATTATAATTTTATACTTTATACCAATATTAATAAATTATATTAATAAAACAAATAAATTCTATAAATTAAATCAATATATTTATTGAATTTTTATTAATAATTTTATTTTATTAACATGAATTGGAGGTCAACTAATTGAATATCCATATACTAATATTAATTTAATCATCACTTCATCATACTTTACATATTTTTTTATTAATCAATTTTTTTACAAATTATGAGATAATTTATTAATTAATTAATTAATATTTAATTTATCTAGTTAATGAACTTGAATAAGTATGTATTTTGAAAATACAATATAGAATTATAAATATTCTATTAACTTTATATTATATATATAAATTCTTTAATTAAATAAATATAAATTAAATAAAATAATCTAATTGTTAATAAATCTGTTCAACATATATGTATTAATTCATCATATCGAATTCGAGGTAAAACCCCTCGAATTAATAAAAAAAATAATACATGACCCATATACACTAATAAAAAATAAACTGATCAATATATAAATCCATAAAATATAATTGTTAAGATTATTGATAAAAATATTATATTTGAATATTCAGCTAAAAAAATTAAAGTAAATATTCTTCTATAATATTCAACATTAAAACCAGAAACTAATTCTGATTCTCCTTCAATTAAATCAAATGGAGTACGATTTAATTCAATTAATATTCTTATTAAAAATATAAAATATAATGGAAATAATAATCAACTAAATTTTACTATTATCTGATAACCAATAATTCTAAAAATTGAATAACTTTCAATTAATAAAAAAAATACAAAAAATATTAAAAATATCCTAATTTCAAATGAAATTATTTGAGCAATTGAACGTAATGAACCCAATATTGAATAATTTGATCTTGAACATCAACCAATTATTATAATTGGATAAATATTTAATCCTAAAATTAATATTATTAAAATTATTCTATAATTAATATTATATAAATTTAATCAAGGATAAAATAATCATAATATTATTGATAATATAAATATTAATAAAGGTCTAATTATAAAATATATATAATCTAAATTATAAAAAAATCATTCTTTAGAAATTAATTTAATTGCATCTCTAAAAGGTTGTAATATTCCTTTAAAACCTAATTTATTAGGACCTTTACGTATTTGAATATAACCTAAAATTTTACGTTCAGTTAATGTTAAAAATGCTACACCCATTAACACTATTAAAATTAATAAAATTAAATTTAAAATAATATAAATTATTATTTTAATAAATTAATTTATTAATATTTAAATTCTAAATTTAATGCACTTATTTGCTAAAATAATTTACTTAAATAAATTTATTTATTTATTTAAATTATTTACTAATTAAGGTCCTTTCGTACAATTAATTATTACTTTTATTATAGATAGAAACCGATCTGACTTACGTCGATCTGAACTCAAATCATGTAAGATTTTAAAAGTCGAACAGACTTATATATTAGATATCTGCACCTAATTAATATCTTAATTCAACATCGAGGTCGCAATCATCTTTATTAATATGACCTAACAAAAGATATTACGCTGTTATCCCTAAGGTAATTTAATCTTTTAATAAATAAAATTTAATCATTTAATTTACTTATATTTAAGAATAATTTATTAAAGTTAATTTAATTTAATAATCCTCCCAATCAAATATTTTAATTTATTAAATTAATAAATAAAATATAAAATTCTATAGGGTCTTATCGTCCCATAATAAAATTTTAGCATTTTTACTAAAATTTTAAATTCGTATTATATAATTGAGACAGTATATATTTCATCAATTCTTTCATACTAGTTTTCAATTAAAAAACAACTGATTATGCTACCTTAGTACAGTTACTTTTACTGCAGCTATTTAAATTCTTTCATTGAGCAGATTGATTTAAAATTATATTCAATAAACCATGTTTTTGTTAAACAGGTGAATATATTTATTTTGCCTAATTCCTTAATTATATATATATATATATATATATAATTTACTTATTTATATTACTAATTTAATCATTATATCCTATTAAATATTATTCTTAAAATTTTTTTATTAAATTTTTATATTAAATATTTAAATTTTTATATTCAACTATTTAATTAAATTATAAAATTTTTAATTACAATATCAAATTCTATGATTATATTATTTAATTTACATTATAAATTTTAATTATATATTAATTTATAGTTTATCCCATAAATTATTTCTAAATATAATTTATTTATAATTTATATTACAAATAAATATTATATTTATTTAAATTAAATTTATTTAATAAAAAACTAGATATCAATAAAATCGAATGGCATTTAACCTCTAATTATATATTAATAATTTTTATTTTACAAAAAATATTATATATAATTAACTCTTTTATATTCGAGATATTTAAAATTATTAAATTTATATAAATTAACCCTGATACAAAAGGTACAAAATTAATTATACTTTTATATATTTTACTTTATTCATTTACATTACTATCTATATAAATTAATATATTTATTCTTAATAAATACTAAAATAATTAACACGTTAATATAATTTTATTAATTAATTAATTGATATTTAAAAAAACAATTAAAATTTTTAATTTTTATAAAACTTTTCAATGTAAATGAAATATTTTGTTTAAACTAAAATTTTTAGTTTCTAAATACATTTTCCAATACATTTACTGTGTTACGACTTATTTCACTTATAATGAAATTGACGGGCAATTTGTACACCAAATAACATTAATTTCAATTTTTATAATTATAAAAATTTACTTTTAAATTTGATTTCAAATTATTATTAATAATAATTATCCAATAATAAAATTAATTAAAATTCATAAAATCTTAAATATTCTACATTTTGATCTGAATTACAATTAAATTAAATTTATTAACTTTAATATTTAATTAAAATCTTAAAACAACAATACACAAAATAATTAATTTAAGTATATCCTTTCGTGTAACATCGAATTAATTCACAAATTTCTCTAATAAAAATATATGGCCGCCAAATTTTAAATTTTAATGATTTACATTTAATTCTTAATATTTAATTTTTATTTTATAATAGGGTATCTAATCCTAGTCTTTTAAATAAACCTCTATAATTTAATATTTAATAATTAATAACTATATAAATTAATACACTATATTCCACCATAAATTAATTTAATTAATTAATTTTATTTTATTAAACTATACCATATTTAACATAATTAACTTATAAAAATAGTTTAACCGCTATTGCTGGCACTAATTTTATATTTATTAAAATTAATTCCTATTATTAACTTTAATTAACTTAAATAATATTCTATATTAATTATTTTAAATTATTTAAATTATTTTAAATATAAATAATATAATATATAATTTACATATTATATTAATTAAATAATTTAATTAATAATAAATTTAAAATTATCAATTATCTTTATATTTATTAAATATTAATATAAATTTTTATATTCAACTATTCAATTATATTTAATTTAATATAATTTTATCGATCAATAATCTTAACAATACATCCCCTCAATATATTGTTAAAATTATTGATCGATAAAATTATATTAAATTATATTTAATTGAATATTTCATATAATTTTATTTTTTTTTATATTATTTAATGATTTTTTTATATATGTTAAAATATTAATATAAATTTTTATATTCAACTATTCAATTATATTTAATTGAATATAATTTTATCGATCAATAATCTTAACAATACATCCCCTCAATATATTGTTAAAATTATTGATCGATAAAATTATATTAAATTATATTTAATTGAATATTTCATATAATTTTATTATTTTTTTTATATTATTTAATGATTTTTTTATGTTTATTAAAATATTAGTATAAATTTTTATATTCAACTATTCAATTATATTTAATTGAATATAATTTTATCGATCAATAATCTTAACAATACATCCCCTCAATATATTGTTAAAATTATTGATCGATAAAATTATATTAAATTATATTTAATTGAATATTTCATATAATTTTATTTTTTTTTATATTATTTAATGATTTTTTTATATATGTTAAAATATTAATATAAATTTTTATATTCAACTATTCAATTATATTTAATTGAATATAATTTTATCGATCAATAATCTTAACAATACATCCCCTCAATATATTGTTAAAATTATTGATCGATAAAATTATATTAAATTATATTTAATTGAATATTTCATATAATTTTATTTTTTTTTATATTATTTAATGATTTTTTTATATATGTTAAAATATTAGTATAAATTTTTATATTCAACTATTCAATTATATTTAATTAAATATAATTTTATCGATCAATAATCTTAACAATACATCCCCTCAATATATTGTTAAGATTATTGATCGATAAAATTATATTAAATTATATTTAATTGAATATTTCATATAATTTTATTATTTTTTTTTATATTATTTAATGATTTTTTTATATTTATTAAAATATTAGTATAAATTTTTATATTCAACTATTTATATAAATTTAGGGATATTTATATGAACGTTATTTATATTATTTAATGATTTTTTTATGTTTATTAAAATATTAGTATAAATTTTTATATTCAACTATTCAATTATATTTAATTTAATATAATTTTATCGATCAATAATCTTAACAATACATCCCCTCAATATATTGTTAAAATTATTGATCGATAAAATTATATTAAATTATATTTAATTGAATATTTCATATAATTTTATTATTTTTTTATATTATTTAATGATTTTTTTATGTTTATTAAAATATTAATATAAATTTTTATATTCAACTATTCAATTATATTTAATTTAATATAATTTTATCGATCAATAATCTTAACAATACATCCCCTCAATATATTGTTAAAATTATTGATCGATAAAATTATATTAAATTATATTTAATTGAATATTTCATATAATTTTATTATTTTTTTTTTATATTATTTAATGATTTTTTTATGTTTATTAAAATATTAGTATAAATTTTTATATTCAACTATTCAATTATATTTAATTTAATATAATTTTATCGATCAATAATCTTAACAATACATCCCCTCAATATATTGTTAAAATTATTGATCGATAAAATTATATTAAATTATATTTAATTGAATATTTCATATAATTTTATTATTTTTTTTATATTATTTAATGATTTTTTTATGTTTATTAAAATATTAGTATAAATTTTTATATTCAACTATTCAATTATATTTAATTTAATATAATTTTATCGATCAATAATCTTAACAATACATCCCCTCAATATATTGTTAAAATTATTGATCGATAAAATTATATTAAATTATATTTAATTGAATATTTCATATAATTTTATTATTTTTTTTTATATTATTTAATGATTTTTTTATGTTTATTAAAATATTAGTATAAATTTTTATATTCAACTATTCAATTATATTTAATTTAATATAATTTTATCGATCAATAATCTTAACAATACATCCCCTCAATATATTGTTAAAATTATTGATCGATAAAATTATATTAAATTATATTTAATTGAATATTTCATATAATTTTATTATTTTTTTTATATTATTTAATGATTTTTTTATGTTTATTAAAATATTAGTATAAATTTTTATATTCAACTATTCAATTATATTAAATTATATTTAATTGAATATTTCATATAATTTTATTATTTTTTTTATATTATTTAATGATTTTTTTATGTTTATTAAAATATTAGTATAAATTTTTATATTCAACTATTCAATTATATTTAATTTAATATAATTTTATCGATCAATAATCTTAACAATACATCCCCTCAATATATTGTTAAAATTATTGATCGATAAAATTATATTAAATTATATTTAATTGAATATTTCATATAATTTTATTATTTTTTTTTATATTATTTAATGATTTTTTTATGTTTATTAAAATATTAGTATAAATTTTTATATTCAACTATTCAATTATATTTAATTTAATATAATTTTATCGATCAATAATCTTAACAATACATCCCCTCAATATATTGTTAAAATTATTGATCGATAAAATTATATTAAATTATATTTAATTGAATATTTCATATAATTTTATTATTTTTTTTATATTATTTAATGATTTTTTTATGTTTATTAAAATATTAGTATAAATTTTTATATTCAACTATTCAATTATATTTAATTTAATATAATTTTATCGATCAATAATCTTAACAATACATCCCCTCAATATATTGTTAAAATTATTGATCGATAAAATTATATTAAATTATATTTAATTGAATATTTCATATAATTTTATTATTTTTTTTTATATTATTTAATGATTTTTTTATGTTTATTAAAATATTAGTATAAATTTTTATATTCAACTATTCAATTATATTTAATTTAATATAATTTTATCGATCAATAATCTTAACAATACATCCCCTCAATATATTGTTAAAATTATTGATCGATAAAATTATATTAAATTATATTTAATTGAATATTTCATATAATTTTATTATTTTTTTTATATTATTTAATGATTTTTTTATGTTTATTAAAATATTAGTATAAATTTTTATATTCAACTATTCAATTATATTTAATTTAATATAATTTTATCGATCAATAATCTTAACAATACATCCCCTCAATATATTGTTAAGATTATTGATCGATAAAATTATATTAAATTATATTTAATTGAATATTTCATATAATTTTATTATTTTTTTTATATTATTTAATGATTTTTTTATGTTTATTAAAATATTAGTATAAATTTTTATATTCAACTATTTATATAAATTTAGGGATATTTATATGAACGTTATTTATATTATTTAATGATTTTTTTATGTTTATTAAAATATTAGTATAAATTTTTATATTCAACTATTTATATAAATTTAGGGATATTTATATGAACGTTATTTATATTATTTAATGATTTTTTTATATATGTTAAAATATTAGTATAAATTTTTATATTCAACTATTCAATTATATTAAATTATATTTAATTTAATATTTCATATAATTTTATTATTTTTTTTATATTATTTAATGATTTTTTTATGTTTATTAAAATATTAGTATAAATTTTTATATTCAACTATTCAATTATATTAAATTATATTTAATTGAATATAATTTTATCGATCAATAATCTTAACAATACATCCCCTCAATATATTGTTAAAATTATTGATCGATAAAATTATATTAAATTATATTTAATTGAATATTTCATATAATTTTATTATTTTTTTTATATTATTTAATGATTTTTTTATGTTTATTAAAATATTAGTATAAATTTTTATATTCAACTATTCAATTATATTTAATTGAATATAATTTTATCGATCAATAATCTTAACAATACATCCCCTCAATATATTGTTAAGATTATTGATCGATAAAATTATATTAAATTATATTTAATTGAATATTTCATATAATTTTATTATTTTTTTTATATTATTTAATGATTTTTTTATGTTTATTAAAATATTAGTATAAATTTTTATATTCAACTATTTATATAAATTTAGGGATATTTATATGAACGTTATTTATATTATTTAATGATTTTTTTATATTTATTAAAATATTAGTATAAATTTTTATATTCAACTATTTATATAAATTTAGGAATATTTATATGAACGTTATTTATATTATTTAATGATTTTTTTATATATGTTAAAATATTAGTATAAATTTTTATATTCAACTATTCAATTATATTAAATTATATTTAATTTAATATTTCATATAATTTTATTATTTTTTTTATATTATTTAATGATTTTTTTATGTTTATTAAAATATTAGTATAAATTTTTATATTCAACTATTCAATTATATTAAATTATATTTAATTTAATATTTCATATAATTTTATTATTTTTTTTATATTATTTAATGATTTTTTTATGTTTATTAAAATATTAGTATAAATTTTTATATTCAACTATTTATATAAATTTAGGGATATTTATATGAACGTTATTTATATTATTTAATGATTTTTTTATATTTATTAAAATATTAGTATAAATTTTTATATTCAACTATTTATATAAATTTAGAGATATTTATATGAACGTTATTTATATTATTTAATGATTTTTTTATGTTTGTTAAAATATTAGTATAAATTTTTATATTCAACTATTTATATAAATTTAATATTTTAAATATTTAAATAATAATTATAATTAAATATCAATTAATTAATTAATTAATAATATTAATTAATGTTAATTCATCCCCTCAATATATTGTTAAAATTATTGATCGATAAAATTATATTAAATTATATTTAATTTAATATTTCATATAATTTTATTATTTTTTTTATATTATTTAATGATTTTTTTATATATGTTAAAATATTAGTATAAATTTTTATATTCAACTATTTATATAAATTTAAGAATATTTATATGAACGTTATTTATATTATTTAATGATTTTTTTATGTTTGTTAAAATATTAGTATAAATTTTTATATTCAACTATTTATATAAATTTAA
>NW_027490569.1:82500-102500 GCF_050948175.1 Xylocopa sonorina
CCTAAATTTATATAAATAGTTGAATATAAAAATTTATACTAATATTTTAATAAACATAAAAAAATCATTAAATAATATAAATAACGTTCATATAAATATCTCTAAATTTATATGGATAATAGTTAAAATTAAATATAATAATTAAATTGCATTTAATAGTTCTTACTAAATAAGTTATCTATATAAATAAGCTAAATTTAAGCTTTTAGGCTCATACCCTAAATATAGATAATAATCTTTTATATATTTAAGATAATATGCCTGATTAAAAGGTTTATTTTGATAGAATAAAAATGTAATTATAATTACTATTATCTATCAAATCTAATAATCATTTATATATAATATTTATTATTTTTTTTTATATTATTTATATAAATATCCCTAAATTTATATAAATAGTTGAATATAAAAATTTATACTTATTAATTTTATTAATTCTATAAAATTCAAAATTTTATGTGCAATTACACTTAAGTATATAAAATGAAAAAATTTATACTATTTAGTAATATTTATATATTTATATTAACTATTTGTTTATCATTTTTAATATTTGTAACTAATAATATTTTAATTCAATGAATATTATTAGAAATTTCTACAATTATTATAATTTATTTAATAAATTATAATTTAAATAAAATACCAAGAATTTTATATTATTCATTATCAACTTTAACAAGAATAATTATAATTTTATTATTAATAATAAATTTATGTCAAATTTATTCTATGTTTAATTATAATTATTATTTAAATATTATTTTTCAAATTATTATAATAATAAAAATAGGAATATTTCCTTTTAGATATTGAATAATTTATATTTATAATTATATTATATGAGAAGATATTTTTATTATATCAACAGTTATAAAATTTATACCAATATATTTTATAATTAATTTTATTCAATTAAATCAATCTATAATTTTATTATTAATATTAAATAGAATTATAATTTCAATTTTTGCTAATAACTTTAAATCATTAAAAAAAATTATTGCATGTTCATCAATTAATCAAACTTCATTTATTATTATATTATTATATTTAAACAAGTCAATTTTTATATATTATATTATTTTCTATTCTTTTATATTTTATTTTTTATGTTTATTAATAAATAAATTTAATTTAAATAAAAAAATAGATTTAATTATATTTAATAATTATAAAAACATTAATATTTTAACAATAATATTTTTAATTTATAGAATATTACCCCCATTTATATCATTTATTATAAAATGAATATTTATATTTGAATTAACAAATTTATTTATTTATTCTTCATGATTTTTTATAATTATAATAATATCTAGAATTATTATAATTTGAAATTATTTAATGATTTTAGAAAATTCATTACCAAATTTTAAATATTATTATAATTTATATATTAAACAAATTAAAATTAAATATATATACATATATATATTTATTTCCATAAATATAACAATATTTATAATATTTTATATTTATTAATTATTAATAAATATAATTTATATCTTTAAATTTGCAATTTAATGTTTTTAAAAACTTTAATAATTAAATATAAAAATTTATAGTATTAAAAGAATTTAAAATCTTTATGAATAAATTTACAATTTATTTCTTTTTCAGACATAATACTAATAATTGAATTTTATACTTTTGAAGATTTTAAGTTAATTATCTTAAACTATTAATCTTCAAAATTAAAAATATATTTAAAATTTTAAAAGTATAAATCTTAATAAAAAAATGATTTATGTCAACAAATCATAAGTATATTGGTATATTATATATTATATTAGCTTTATGATCAGGAATAATTGGAACATCTATAAGATTTATAATTCGAATAGAATTAAGTATTCCTGGAAATTGAATTAATAATGATCAAATTTATAATTCATTAATTACAGCTCATGCATTTTTAATGATTTTTTTTATAGTAATACCATTTATAATTGGAGGATTTGGAAATTGATTAATTCCTTTAATACTTGGTTTACCTGATATAGCATTTCCTCGAATAAATAATATTAGATTTTGATTATTACCTCCTTCATTAATTATATTAATTTCTAGAAATTTATTTAATATAAGACCAGGAACAGGATGAACAATTTACCCTCCTTTATCTTCTTATTTATATCATTCTTCCCCTTCAGTTGATATTATAATTTTTTCATTACATATTTCAGGTATTTCATCTATTATAGGAGCAATAAATTTTATAGTAACTATTATAATAATAAAAAATATTGCAATAAATTATGACATAATTAATTTATTTTCATGAGCTGTATTTATTACTGCAATTTTATTATTATTATCTTTACCAGTATTAGCTGGTGCTATTACAATATTACTATTCGATCGAAATTTTAATACATCATTTTTTGATCCAATAGGAGGTGGTGATCCAATTTTATTTCAACATTTATTTTGATTTTTTGGTCATCCAGAAGTTTATATTTTAATTTTACCAGGATTTGGATTAATTTCTCATATTATTATAAATGAAAGTGGAAAAAAAGAAGTATTTGGAAATTTAGGAATAATTTACGCAATATTAGGAATTGGATTTTTAGGATTTATTGTATGAGCTCATCATATATTTACAGTAGGATTAGATGTTGATACTCGAGCTTATTTTACTTCTGCTACTATAATTATTGCTGTACCTACAGGAATTAAAGTTTTTAGATGACTTGCTACTTATCATGGATGTAAAATAAATTCTTATAATAATTCAATTATTTGATCATTAGGTTTTGTAATTTTATTTACTATTGGAGGATTAACTGGTATTATATTATCAAATTCATCAATTGATATTATTTTACATGATACTTATTATGTTGTTGGACATTTTCATTATGTATTATCTATAGGTGCCGTATTTGCAATTATTTCAAGATTTATTCACTGATATCCTTTAATTTATGGACTTATATTAAATAATAATTGATTAAAAATTCAATTTATTTTTATATTTGTTGGAGTAAATATAACATTTTTTCCTCAACATTTTTTAGGATTAATGGGAATACCACGACGTTATTCTGATTATCCTGATGCTTATTTTTTTTGAAATTCAATTTCATCATTAGGATCAATTATATCAACTAATAGATTGATTATAATGATTTTTATTATTATAGAAAGAATAATTGTAAAACGTATAATTATATTTAAGTATAGACAATCATCATTAGAATGATTAATGACTTACCCTCCATTAAATCATTCTTTTGTTGAAACTCCTATTATTATTAAAAGAAAAATAAAAACTTTTTTTTCAGAATTTTAATATGGCAGATAAGTGCGCTAGATTTAAGATCTATATATATTGTTTATAAACATTTATTAAAAATTGCAACTTGACAAATATATTTTTTTCAAAATTCTAACTCACCTTACTCTGATAATTTAATTTCATTTCATAATTTAGTAATAATAATTATAATTATAATTATAATATTAATTATAATAATTTTAATTAATTTATTTAATAACTGATTTTTAAATCGATTTTTATTAAAAAATCATACTATTGAAATTATTTGAACAATTATTCCTATATTAATTTTATTATTTATTTGTTTTCCTTCATTAAAAATTTTATATTATATTGATGAAATTTTAAATCCAATTTTTTCAATTAAATCAATTGGTCATCAATGATATTGATCATATGAATATTCTGATTTTATTAACATTGAATTTGATTCATATATAATTAACAATAATAATTTAAATTTATTTCGATTATTAGATGTTGATAATCGAATAATTATTCCTATAAAAATTGCAATTCGATTAATTATTTCATCAACTGATGTAATTCATTCATGAGTAATTCCTTCACTAGGAATTAAAATTGATGCAATTCCAGGACGAATTAATCAATTTAATCTTTTTTGTATTCGTCCTGGAATTTATTTTGGTCAATGTTCAGAAATTTGTGGTATAAATCATAGATTTATACCTATTGTTATTGAAAGAACATCTTATGAATTATTTATAAATTGAATTAAATCATTTTAATTAAATTTTAAAATTAGTTAATTTATAACATTAGTTTGTCAAACTAAAATTAATAAAATTATTATTTTAATATATTCATTAGATGTCTGAAATTAAAGAATTGATTTTTTAAATCAAAAATAGTAAATTATAAATACTTCTAATGATTAATTATTAGTTAATATAATTTATAATTAATTTGATTTTCTAATAATATTATACCACAAATAAGACCAATTAAATGATTATATATTTCATTATTATGTAAATTTAATTTTATTTTAATTATATTTATTTTAAATTCAATTCCATTAAAATTAAAATTTAATAAAGATTTATATAAAATAAAAACTTATTGAAAATGATATTGATAAATTTATTTGAAAGATTTGATCCTGCAATTAACCAAAATTTAATACTTAATTGAATTGTTATTTTCATATATTTAATATTAATTCCTCATTCATATTGATTAATTCCATCACGATTAAATATAATATGAATTAATTTTTTATCTTTATTATATAAAGAATTTATATTAATCTCATCAAAAAAATATCAATCTAATATTTTAATATTTATTAGATTAATATTAATAATTATAATAATAAATTTTTTAAGATTAATACCTTATATTTTTACTATTACCAGACATATATCATTTAATTTAATTATAAGATTTTCAATATGAATTTCAATATTAATCTTTAATTGAATTAATTTAACAAAAAAATCATTAAGTCATCTTGTACCATTAAATACTCCATTTATATTAATAAATTTTATAGTTTATATTGAATTAATTAGAAATATTATTCGTCCTTGAACATTATCAATTCGTCTTACAGCTAATCTAATTGCAGGCCATTTATTATTAACTTTAATTGGATCTTCAATATCAATTAATAATATTGAGTATAAAAATTTAATTTTAATATTAATTACAATTTTAACTCAAAATTTATTATTTATTCTTGAAATTTCAATAGCAATAATCCAAGCCTATGTATATTCTATTTTATTAATTCTATATTTTTCAGAAATTAAATAAATTTAAAATGAAAAACGACATATTAAAAAAATTATTCAAATTATTAAAAACGGTTTTATTCTTAATTTATATTAATATTAAAGTTGAGATTTATAAAATTTATAACCGAATAATCAATAAACTTCTTATTTTATTTTTAAATCATCCAATGATTTTTTTTACTCTAGGTACTTTATTATTTATGATTCTCATATATTATTCAATTAAAAATAAATGATTAATTAAATTATTAATTTCAAGTAAATATAAATAATTAAAATTAATCATTTATATAATCATATTCTTTAATTTTATTTAATAGATTTAAATTCTATAATTAATATAATTTACATAAATTTTTAATTGGTATATTATATCATTATGAAAACACATAATCACCCTTATCATATAGTTACTTTAAGACCTTGACCATTAATTATATCATTTAATTTAATAAATTTAATAATTAGAATTATTATTTATTTATATTTAAATAATGATTATTTATTATATATTAATTTATTAAATATAATTATTACAATATATCAATGATGACGAGATGTAATCCGAGAAAGAACATTTCAAGGAATACATACAATTATAGTAATAAAATTTCTTAAATTTAGAATAATTTTATTTATTATTTCAGAATTATTTTTTTTTATTTCATTTTTTTGAACATTTTTTCACTCATCAATTTCACCAAATATTGAAATTGGAATAACCTGACCTCCAATAATAATTGAAATATTTAATCCTTATGATATTCCATTATTAAATTCAGTAATTTTAGTTTCATCAGGATTTACAATTACATGAGGTCATCACTCTTTATTAAATATAAATTATGTTAATTTTAATAAAAGACTAAAATATACATTAATTTTAGGAATATATTTTATTGTATTACAATACATTGAATATAATGAATCTATATTTTGTTTTAATGATAGAATTTTTGGATCTATTTTTTTTATAATAACTGGATTTCATGGATTACATGTAATTATTGGTATTATAATAATTTTAACAATATATATACGATTTAAAAAAAATCATTTTTCTAATATTCATCATTTTCATTTTGAAGCAGCATTATGATATTGACATTTTGTAGATGTTATTTGATTATTTTTATATTTATTTTTATATTGATTAATATGATAATTCAATATACATATATATATAGTATAAATATTACATTTAATTTCCAATTAAAAAATTTAAATAATTTAATATATATAATATATTTTTATTTAACTTTATTAATAATTGTAAATTTAATTCCTATAATTATTTATATAACAAATATATTTATTTCAATAATAAAAAAAAATAATTATGAAAAAAATTTACCATATGAATGTGGATATTCACCATTATCTAAACCTAATCTTCCTTTTTCATTACCATTTTTTATAATTACTTTAATATTCTTAATTTTTGATGTTGAAATTATTATATTACTTCCATTAATTTTTCATTTAATCAATATAAATTCAATAATTTTATTATTAACAATAATTACTTTTATTATATCATTAATTTTAACATTATTTACTGAATGATTTTTTAATTTTATTAAATGATTATACTAATATATATATATATAAGTAAATATTACATTTAATTTCGACTTAAAAATTAACTAAACTATTAGTTATATATAATTTATTAATTGAAGCCAAATAGAGGCAATTTATTGTTAATAAATACATTGAGAGTAATTTTCCAATTAATGAAATAAATTAAATTGAACTTCTAATTCAATTATTGATTAATAAATTAATCATTATTTCTATTTATATAGTTTAATATAAAACAATATATTTTCAATATATAAATAGTTATTTATTAACTTATAAATATTTAAAAATTAAAAAATTTTCTTAATATTTTCAATATTACACTTTATATAAGCTATTTAAATAATTAAATAATATAAAAAAAATAATAATAATAAATATAATATTATTTATTATTAAATCAATAAAATTATAATTTTCAATACGAAATTTAATTAAATTGCTAAATATATTTAATAATTCATGTATAATAAAAGGAATAATTTTTTTTTCAATAATTGATTCATATTCTTCAATTACTATAAATACATATAAATATAAAATTTTAAAAAATTTATCTACATATATTATATTTTTAAAAGATAATACATACATTGAAAAAAATAATAAATTTTTATAACTTAAAAATCCAATAAATATTCCTAAAATAAATAATTTAGATAACAATAATTTTATATTATAACTTAAAGTTAAATTATAAAATGAATATATAATTGATCAATAAAATTTTGCATATACTAATGAAGTTACAAATAATGTAAATATAATAATATTTATAAAAAAATCATTATGTATTTTAATATACCTTATATTTATTTCTTGATGAAATAAAATCATTAAAATTATACGAAATGCATAAGATACTGTTAAAATTGTTCCAACTAATAAAATAAATAAATTAAACGTAATTAATTTATTATCATAAATATGTTCTATAATTATATCTTTTGAATAAAATCCCAATAAAAAAGGAAATCCCATTAATCTAAATAATGTAAATAATAAAATTGTAGATTTTACTGGATATAATATATTTAAATTTCTATAATCTCGAATATCTTGATCTGATTCATTATTATGAATAAAATTACCAACACATATAAATATTAATGACTTAAATAATGCATGAATATATAAATGAAAAAAAGCTAATTCACTAAATCCTATAAATAAAACTCTTATTATAAAACCTAATTGACTTAATGTTGATAATGCAACAATTTTTTTTAAATCAATTTCATAATTTGCAATAAGACCTGATATTAATATAGTAAATCTTGAAACTAATATTATATTTATTTTAAAATTTTCATCAATATATTTTTCAAATCGAATTAAAATGTAAACACCAGCTGTTACTAATGTTGAAGAATGAACTAATGAAGATACTGGAGTTGGAGCTATCATTGCTGCTGGTAATCAATTAGAAAAAGGTATTTGAGCTCTTTTTGTAAATGCTATTATAATAATAAAAAATATTATTGAAAAATTCATATCATATAAAAACAAATTTCAACTTCCACAAGAACATATTATAGCTATTATTAATAATAAACTAGCATCTCCAATTCGATTTAAAATTATAGTTAACATACCAGCTACAAATGATTTTATATTTTGATAATAAATAATTAAACAAAATGAAATTAATCCTAATCCATCTCAACCAATAATAACTGTTAAAATACAAGGACTAAGAATTATAAAATATATAGAATAAATAAATATCATTAATAAATAATAAAATCGTTTTAATTCAATTTCATCTAAATTTATATATTTAATTGAATAAAACATAATTAATGAAGAAATTAAAGTCACAATTATAATAAATGATAATGTTAAATTATCAACTAATAAAAATAAATTAAACTTTATTGAATTATAATCAATAATTAATCATTCTATAACATATGTAAATATATAATAATTTATACATAATGTTAAATATATTAATAATAAACTTTTAAAATATAAAATTAATCCAAAAATTATTATTTTTACAATAATTTAAAGTTAAAAAACATCTTTGAAATCACAATTCAAAATTTTATATTTAAACTATTTAAATAAATTAAAGCTTCTATATTTAAAACAACTAAATTTATTGGAATTCAATGTATTAAAATAACAAAAAATTCAACTATATAACCTCTATAAATATTTTCTAAATTATTTTTTCCATGATTAACTCTTACAAATAAATATAAAGAATATATAAAACTAAAAATTAAATATATAGTTAAAAATTTATATAAAAATTTATACCATATAATAGAACCCATAATTATTATAATTTCCCCAACTAAATTCAATGTTACAGGAATTGCTATATTTAATGAACATATTAAAAATCATATTAAAGATATTGAAGGTATATATATAAATATCCCTTTATTAATTAAAAATAATCGTCTATTAGTTTCTTTATAAACAACATTTACTAAAAAAAATAATCCTGATGATCTAAAACCATGAGAAATTATTAATAAATAACTTCCAATAATATTTATTTTTATATTCATAAATATTCCTATAATTAATAAACCTATATGAACAACTGATGAAATAGCAATTAAAACTTTTATATCAATAGTAATAAAACATAATAATCTTATTACAATTATTCCTAAAATTCTTAATATAATATAAAAAATATAAAATTCATTTATACTACAAAAACAAAATTTTAAAATTCGTAATAAACCATAAGTTCCTAATTTTAATATAATTGAAGCCAAAATTATTGAAATATAATAAGGTGCTTCAACATGAGCTTTTAATAATCATTGATGAAATATATATATAGGAATTTTAACTAAAAAAGTTAATATTATATATATAATAATAAAATAATTTATTTTTAAATTAATTAAATCTATTATAATAAAAGATAATCTTCCAATATTATTAAATAATACAAATATAATAAATAATATAGGTAATGAAAAAACTATAGTATAAAATAATAAATAAAATCTTGCTAAAATTCGTCTTGAAGTATTACCTCAAAAAATAATTATATAAAATATTATAATTACACCAATTTCAAATAATAAATAATAATATAATAAATTTATTATTATAAAATTAAAACATAATAATAATAATAATAAATAATTTAATATAATTTTATTTTGTTCATTTAATCTAATAATAACTAAACCTCCAATATATAAAGTTATAACTCTTATTCAAGTTGAATAAGTATTTAATCCACACTCAGATACAATTATTGATCATTCTATTCAACTATTCTTTATTATTAATAAAACTCCAGTTATAGCTATATATACACCAGAAATTTTATTTACTTTACTAATTATTAAAAATAATACTATTAACTCTAACATAAATTAATTAATGAAATTTTTTGATGTCCATATTCATAATTTATTCTTACTAATAAAGATAAACCTAATACTGACTCACAAACTGATGAAACTAAATAAATTAAAAAAAATCAAATATTTAATTTAAATATAATTAAAAAAAATAAAATAGTTACAATAATATATTCTATATAAATTAAAAATCTTAAATAATTATTGTTTAAATGAAATAATATTATTAGCATAAAAAATATATTAAAAATTAATATTATTCTAATTTATAATAGCTATATAGTTTAATTTAAAACATTAATTTTGTAAATTAATAATAAATAATATACATTTTATAGCTAAGATATTCAAAAAATACGTTATTTATATCAATAACTTCCAAAGTTATTATTTTTTAATTAAACTATTTTTGATATCTTATTACAACAATAATAACAATTATAATTATTAATATTATTCCAATAATAATTTTATTTTATATTTTAATAAATAATGTATTAAATATTAAAATAAATCCATTAAAATTAATCATTACATTAATTTTATATTCAATTATATTAAGAATTTCAACATATTTATATACTTTAAATTCAATTAATAACTTAATAATTCTTATTGTATTTATTAGTGGAATAATAATTACATTCATTTATTTTTCTAGAATAATTAATTCACCAATAAAAAAAAATTGATCTGGTATTCTTTGAGGAATTTTATTAACTGCATTTCTTATTATTATTTTTTTATTTAAAAAAACAAAAAACTTTGATAATCCAATTAAAATTGGATTAAATTTAGATAAAAATACTATTTCTAATATTTTTCAATTTCCAAATCACGTAATATTATTATTAATAATTATAACATTAATTTTAACTTTATTTTTAATTTTTAAAATATGCTATATTAATAAAAAATCACTACGATCTAAAATATAATTTAAATTAAATCTTATTTTAAATTATATGAGATTTAAAAAATTATTAAATTCAAATATTTTATTAAATAATTTTATTGATCCAGTTATTTCTTTACCCACTCCAATAAACATTAATATATGATGAAATTTTGGATCAATTTTAGGAATAATGTTATTTATTCAAATTTTATCAGGATTATTTTTATCAATACATTATTGTCCAAATATTAATTATGCATTTGATAGTATAATTCATATTATAAAAGATGTTAATTATGGATGAATTATTCGAATAATTCATATAAATGGAGCATCATTTTATTTTATTATAATATATATTCATATTAGACGAAATATTTATTATAATTCTTTTAAATTAACTCATGTTTGAATAATTGGAGTAACAATTTTATTTATTTCTATAGCTACTGCATTTTTAGGATATGTACTTCCATGAGGACAAATATCTTTTTGAGGAGCAACAGTTATTACTAATTTATTATCTGCAATTCCATTTATTGGACAAATAATTGTTGAATGAATTTGAGGAGGATACTCAATTAATAACGCAACATTAAATCGATTTTTTTCATTACATTTTTTATTACCTTTAATTATTTTAGTTATAGTAATATTACATTTATTTTTTCTACATGATAAAGGTTCATCAAATCCATTAGGAACAAATAGTAATTATTATAAAATTTTATTTCATCCTTATTTTTTAATTAAAGATTTATTAATAATAATTATAATTTTATTATTATTATTAATTATTATTCTACAAAATCCATATTATTTAGGAGATCCAGATAATTTTAAAATTGCTAATTCAATAGTAACTCCAACTCATATTAAACCAGAATGATATTTTTTATTTGCATATTCAATTTTACGATCAATTACTAATAAATTAGGTGGAGTAATTGCATTAATTATATCTATTATAATTTTATACTTTATACCAATATTAATAAATTATATTAATAAAACAAATAAATTCTATAAATTAAATCAATATATTTATTGAATTTTTATTAATAATTTTATTTTATTAACATGAATTGGAGGTCAACTAATTGAATATCCATATACTAATATTAATTTAATCATCACTTCATCATACTTTACATATTTTTTTATTAATCAATTTTTTTACAAATTATGAGATAATTTATTAATTAATTAATTAATATTTAATTTATCTAGTTAATGAACTTGAATAAGTATGTATTTTGAAAATACAATATAGAATTATAAATATTCTATTAACTTTATATTATATATATAAATTCTTTAATTAAATAAATATAAATTAAATAAAATAATCTAATTGTTAATAAATCTGTTCAACATATATGTATTAATTCATCATATCGAATTCGAGGTAAAACCCCTCGAATTAATAAAAAAAATAATACATGACCCATATACACTAATAAAAAATAAACTGATCAATATATAAATCCATAAAATATAATTGTTAAGATTATTGATAAAAATATTATATTTGAATATTCAGCTAAAAAAATTAAAGTAAATATTCTTCTATAATATTCAACATTAAAACCAGAAACTAATTCTGATTCTCCTTCAATTAAATCAAATGGAGTACGATTTAATTCAATTAATATTCTTATTAAAAATATAAAATATAATGGAAATAATAATCAACTAAATTTTACTATTATCTGATAACCAATAATTCTAAAAATTGAATAACTTTCAATTAATAAAAAAAATACAAAAAATATTAAAAATATCCTAATTTCAAATGAAATTATTTGAGCAATTGAACGTAATGAACCCAATATTGAATAATTTGATCTTGAACATCACATCAACCAATTATTATAATTGGATAAATATTTAATCCTAAAATTAATATTATTAAAATTATTCTATAATTAATATTATATAAATTTAATCAAGGATAAAATAATCATAATATTATTGATAATATAAATATTAATAAAGGTCTAATTATAAAATATATATAATCTAAATTATAAAAAAATCATTCTTTAGAAATTAATTTAATTGCATCTCTAAAAGGTTGTAATATTCCTTTAAAACCTAATTTATTAGGACCTTTACGTATTTGAATATAACCTAAAATTTTACGTTCAGTTAATGTTAAAAATGCTACACCCATTAACACTATTAAAATTAATAAAATTAAATTTAAAATAATATAAATTATTATTTTAATAAATTAATTTATTAATATTTAAATTCTAAATTTAATGCACTTATTTGCTAAAATAATTTACTTAAATAAATTTATTTATTTATTTAAATTATTTACTAATTAAGGTCCTTTCGTACAATTAATTATTACTTTTATTATAGATAGAAACCGATCTGACTTACGTCGATCTGAACTCAAATCATGTAAGATTTTAAAAGTCGAACAGACTTATATATTAGATATCTGCACCTAATTAATATCTTAATTCAACATCGAGGTCGCAATCATCTTTATTAATATGACCTAACAAAAGATATTACGCTGTTATCCCTAAGGTAATTTAATCTTTTAATAAATAAAATTTAATCATTTAATTTACTTATATTTAAGAATAATTTATTAAAGTTAATTTAATTTAATAATCCTCCCAATCAAATATTTTAATTTATTAAATTAATAAATAAAATATAAAATTCTATAGGGTCTTATCGTCCCATAATAAAATTTTAGCATTTTTACTAAAATTTTAAATTCGTATTATATAATTGAGACAGTATATATTTCATCAATTCTTTCATACTAGTTTTCAATTAAAAAACAACTGATTATGCTACCTTAGTACAGTTACTTTTACTGCAGCTATTTAAATTCTTTCATTGAGCAGATTGATTTAAAATTATATTCAATAAACCATGTTTTTGTTAAACAGGTGAATATATTTATTTTGCCTAATTCCTTAATTATATATATATATATATATATATAATTTACTTATTTATATTACTAATTTAATCATTATATCCTATTAAATATTATTCTTAAAATTTTTTTATTAAATTTTTATATTAAATATTTAAATTTTTATATTCAACTATTTAATTAAATTATAAAATTTTTAATTACAATATCAAATTCTATGATTATATTATTTAATTTACATTATAAATTTTAATTATATATTAATTTATAGTTTATCCCATAAATTATTTCTAAATATAATTTATTTATAATTTATATTACAAATAAATATTATATTTATTTAAATTAAATTTATTTAATAAAAAACTAGATATCAATAAAATCGAATGGCATTTAACCTCTAATTATATATTAATAATTTTTATTTTACAAAAAATATTATATATAATTAACTCTTTTATATTCGAGATATTTAAAATTATTAAATTTATATAAATTAACCCTGATACAAAAGGTACAAAATTAATTATACTTTTATATATTTTACTTTATTCATTTACATTACTATCTATATAAATTAATATATTTATTCTTAATAAATACTAAAATAATTAACACGTTAATATAATTTTATTAATTAATTAATTGATATTTAAAAAAACAATTAAAATTTTTAATTTTTATAAAACTTTTCAATGTAAATGAAATATTTTGTTTAAACTAAAATTTTTAGTTTCTAAATACATTTTCCAATACATTTACTGTGTTACGACTTATTTCACTTATAATGAAATTGACGGGCAATTTGTACACCAAATAACATTAATTTCAATTTTTATAATTATAAAAATTTACTTTTAAATTTGATTTCAAATTATTATTAATAATAATTATCCAATAATAAAATTAATTAAAATTCATAAAATCTTAAATATTCTACATTTTGATCTGAATTACAATTAAATTAAATTTATTAACTTTAATATTTAATTAAAATCTTAAAACAACAATACACAAAATAATTAATTTAAGTATATCCTTTCGTGTAACATCGAATTAATTCACAAATTTCTCTAATAAAAATATATGGCCGCCAAATTTTAAATTTTAATGATTTACATTTAATTCTTAATATTTAATTTTTATTTTATAATAGGGTATCTAATCCTAGTCTTTTAAATAAACCTCTATAATTTAATATTTAATAATTAATAACTATATAAATTAATACACTATATTCCACCATAAATTAATTTAATTAATTAATTTTATTTTATTAAACTATACCATATTTAACATAATTAACTTATAAAAATAGTTTAACCGCTATTGCTGGCACTAATTTTATATTTATTAAAATTAATTCCTATTATTAACTTTAATTAACTTAAATAATATTCTATATTAATTATTTTAAATTATTTAAATTATTTTAAATATAAATAATATAATATATAATTTACATATTATATTAATTAAATAATTTAATTAATAATAAATTTAAAATTATCAATTATCTTTATATTTATTAAATATTAATATAAATTTTTATATTCAACTATTCAATTATATTTAATTTAATATAATTTTATCGATCAATAATCTTAACAATACATCCCCTCAATATATTGTTAAAATTATTGATCGATAAAATTATATTAAATTATATTTAATTGAATATTTCATATAATTTTATTTTTTTTTATATTATTTAATGATTTTTTTATATATGTTAAAATATTAATATAAATTTTTATATTCAACTATTCAATTATATTTAATTGAATATAATTTTATCGATCAATAATCTTAACAATACATCCCCTCAATATATTGTTAAAATTATTGATCGATAAAATTATATTAAATTATATTTAATTGAATATTTCATATAATTTTATTATTTTTTTTATATTATTTAATGATTTTTTTATGTTTATTAAAATATTAGTATAAATTTTTATATTCAACTATTCAATTATATTTAATTGAATATAATTTTATCGATCAATAATCTTAACAATACATCCCCTCAATATATTGTTAAAATTATTGATCGATAAAATTATATTAAATTATATTTAATTGAATATTTCATATAATTTTATTTTTTTTTATATTATTTAATGATTTTTTTATATATGTTAAAATATTAATATAAATTTTTATATTCAACTATTCAATTATATTTAATTGAATATAATTTTATCGATCAATAATCTTAACAATACATCCCCTCAATATATTGTTAAAATTATTGATCGATAAAATTATATTAAATTATATTTAATTGAATATTTCATATAATTTTATTTTTTTTTATATTATTTAATGATTTTTTTATATATGTTAAAATATTAGTATAAATTTTTATATTCAACTATTCAATTATATTTAATTAAATATAATTTTATCGATCAATAATCTTAACAATACATCCCCTCAATATATTGTTAAGATTATTGATCGATAAAATTATATTAAATTATATTTAATTGAATATTTCATATAATTTTATTATTTTTTTTTATATTATTTAATGATTTTTTTATATTTATTAAAATATTAGTATAAATTTTTATATTCAACTATTTATATAAATTTAGGGATATTTATATGAACGTTATTTATATTATTTAATGATTTTTTTATGTTTATTAAAATATTAGTATAAATTTTTATATTCAACTATTCAATTATATTTAATTTAATATAATTTTATCGATCAATAATCTTAACAATACATCCCCTCAATATATTGTTAAAATTATTGATCGATAAAATTATATTAAATTATATTTAATTGAATATTTCATATAATTTTATTATTTTTTTATATTATTTAATGATTTTTTTATGTTTATTAAAATATTAATATAAATTTTTATATTCAACTATTCAATTATATTTAATTTAATATAATTTTATCGATCAATAATCTTAACAATACATCCCCTCAATATATTGTTAAAATTATTGATCGATAAAATTATATTAAATTATATTTAATTGAATATTTCATATAATTTTATTATTTTTTTTTTATATTATTTAATGATTTTTTTATGTTTATTAAAATATTAGTATAAATTTTTATATTCAACTATTCAATTATATTTAATTTAATATAATTTTATCGATCAATAATCTTAACAATACATCCCCTCAATATATTGTTAAAATTATTGATCGATAAAATTATATTAAATTATATTTAATTGAATATTTCATATAATTTTATTATTTTTTTTATATTATTTAATGATTTTTTTATGTTTATTAAAATATTAGTATAAATTTTTATATTCAACTATTCAATTATATTTAATTTAATATAATTTTATCGATCAATAATCTTAACAATACATCCCCTCAATATATTGTTAAAATTATTGATCGATAAAATTATATTAAATTATATTTAATTGAATATTTCATATAATTTTATTATTTTTTTTTATATTATTTAATGATTTTTTTATGTTTATTAAAATATTAGTATAAATTTTTATATTCAACTATTCAATTATATTTAATTTAATATAATTTTATCGATCAATAATCTTAACAATACATCCCCTCAATATATTGTTAAAATTATTGATCGATAAAATTATATTAAATTATATTTAATTGAATATTTCATATAATTTTATTATTTTTTTTATATTATTTAATGATTTTTTTATGTTTATTAAAATATTAGTATAAATTTTTATATTCAACTATTCAATTATATTAAATTATATTTAATTGAATATTTCATATAATTTTATTATTTTTTTTATATTATTTAATGATTTTTTTATGTTTATTAAAATATTAGTATAAATTTTTATATTCAACTATTCAATTATATTTAATTTAATATAATTTTATCGATCAATAATCTTAACAATACATCCCCTCAATATATTGTTAAAATTATTGATCGATAAAATTATATTAAATTATATTTAATTGAATATTTCATATAATTTTATTATTTTTTTTTATATTATTTAATGATTTTTTTATGTTTATTAAAATATTAGTATAAATTTTTATATTCAACTATTCAATTATATTTAATTTAATATAATTTTATCGATCAATAATCTTAACAATACATCCCCTCAATATATTGTTAAAATTATTGATCGATAAAATTATATTAAATTATATTTAATTGAATATTTCATATAATTTTATTATTTTTTTTATATTATTTAATGATTTTTTTATGTTTATTAAAATATTAGTATAAATTTTTATATTCAACTATTCAATTATATTTAATTTAATATAATTTTATCGATCAATAATCTTAACAATACATCCCCTCAATATATTGTTAAAATTATTGATCGATAAAATTATATTAAATTATATTTAATTGAATATTTCATATAATTTTATTATTTTTTTTTATATTATTTAATGATTTTTTTATGTTTATTAAAATATTAGTATAAATTTTTATATTCAACTATTCAATTATATTTAATTTAATATAATTTTATCGATCAATAATCTTAACAATACATCCCCTCAATATATTGTTAAAATTATTGATCGATAAAATTATATTAAATTATATTTAATTGAATATTTCATATAATTTTATTATTTTTTTTATATTATTTAATGATTTTTTTATGTTTATTAAAATATTAGTATAAATTTTTATATTCAACTATTCAATTATATTTAATTTAATATAATTTTATCGATCAATAATCTTAACAATACATCCCCTCAATATATTGTTAAGATTATTGATCGATAAAATTATATTAAATTATATTTAATTGAATATTTCATATAATTTTATTATTTTTTTTATATTATTTAATGATTTTTTTATGTTTATTAAAATATTAGTATAAATTTTTATATTCAACTATTTATATAAATTTAGGGATATTTATATGAACGTTATTTATATTATTTAATGATTTTTTTATGTTTATTAAAATATTAGTATAAATTTTTATATTCAACTATTTATATAAATTTAGGGATATTTATATGAACGTTATTTATATTATTTAATGATTTTTTTATATATGTTAAAATATTAGTATAAATTTTTATATTCAACTATTCAATTATATTAAATTATATTTAATTTAATATTTCATATAATTTTATTATTTTTTTTATATTATTTAATGATTTTTTTATGTTTATTAAAATATTAGTATAAATTTTTATATTCAACTATTCAATTATATTAAATTATATTTAATTGAATATAATTTTATCGATCAATAATCTTAACAATACATCCCCTCAATATATTGTTAAAATTATTGATCGATAAAATTATATTAAATTATATTTAATTGAATATTTCATATAATTTTATTATTTTTTTTATATTATTTAATGATTTTTTTATGTTTATTAAAATATTAGTATAAATTTTTATATTCAACTATTCAATTATATTTAATTGAATATAATTTTATCGATCAATAATCTTAACAATACATCCCCTCAATATATTGTTAAGATTATTGATCGATAAAATTATATTAAATTATATTTAATTGAATATTTCATATAATTTTATTATTTTTTTTATATTATTTAATGATTTTTTTATGTTTATTAAAATATTAGTATAAATTTTTATATTCAACTATTTATATAAATTTAGGGATATTTATATGAACGTTATTTATATTATTTAATGATTTTTTTATATTTATTAAAATATTAGTATAAATTTTTATATTCAACTATTTATATAAATTTAGGAATATTTATATGAACGTTATTTATATTATTTAATGATTTTTTTATATATGTTAAAATATTAGTATAAATTTTTATATTCAACTATTCAATTATATTAAATTATATTTAATTTAATATTTCATATAATTTTATTATTTTTTTTATATTATTTAATGATTTTTTTATGTTTATTAAAATATTAGTATAAATTTTTATATTCAACTATTCAATTATATTAAATTATATTTAATTTAATATTTCATATAATTTTATTATTTTTTTTATATTATTTAATGATTTTTTTATGTTTATTAAAATATTAGTATAAATTTTTATATTCAACTATTTATATAAATTTAGGGATATTTATATGAACGTTATTTATATTATTTAATGATTTTTTTATATTTATTAAAATATTAGTATAAATTTTTATATTCAACTATTTATATAAATTTAGAGATATTTATATGAACGTTATTTA
>NW_027490569.1:107500-121302 GCF_050948175.1 Xylocopa sonorina
AACGTTCATATAAATATCCCTAAATTTATATAAATAGTTGAATATAAAAATTTATACTAATATTTTAATAAACATAAAAAAATCATTAAATAATATAAATAACGTTCATATAAATATCCCTAAATTTATATAAATAGTTGAATATAAAAATTTATACTAATATTTTAATAAACATAAAAAAATCATTAAATAATATAAATAACGTTCATATAAATATCCCTAAATTTATATAAATAGTTGAATATAAAAATTTATACTAATATTTTAATAAACATAAAAAAATCATTAAATAATATAAATAACGTTCATATAAATATCCCTAAATTTATATAAATAGTTGAATATAAAAATTTATACTAATATTTTAATATATATAAAAAAATCATTAAATAATATAAATAACGTTCATATAAATATCCCTAAATTTATATAAATAGTTGAATATAAAAATTTATACTAATATTTTAATAAACATAAAAAAATCATTAAATAATATAAATAACGTTCATATAAATATCTCTAAATTTATATGGATAATAGTTAAAATTAAATATAATAATTAAATTGCATTTAATAGTTCTTACTAAATAAGTTATCTATATAAATAAGCTAAATTTAAGCTTTTAGGCTCATACCCTAAATATAGATAATAATCTTTTATATATTTAAGATAATATGCCTGATTAAAAGGTTTATTTTGATAGAATAAAAATGTAATTATAATTACTATTATCTATCAAATCTAATAATCATTTATATATAATATTTATTATTTTTTTTTATATTATTTATATAAATATCCCTAAATTTATATAAATAGTTGAATATAAAAATTTATACTTATTAATTTTATTAATTCTATAAAATTCAAAATTTTATGTGCAATTACACTTAAGTATATAAAATGAAAAAATTTATACTATTTAGTAATATTTATATATTTATATTAACTATTTGTTTATCATTTTTAATATTTGTAACTAATAATATTTTAATTCAATGAATATTATTAGAAATTTCTACAATTATTATAATTTATTTAATAAATTATAATTTAAATAAAATACCAAGAATTTTATATTATTCATTATCAACTTTAACAAGAATAATTATAATTTTATTATTAATAATAAATTTATGTCAAATTTATTCTATGTTTAATTATAATTATTATTTAAATATTATTTTTCAAATTATTATAATAATAAAAATAGGAATATTTCCTTTTAGATATTGAATAATTTATATTTATAATTATATTATATGAGAAGATATTTTTATTATATCAACAGTTATAAAATTTATACCAATATATTTTATAATTAATTTTATTCAATTAAATCAATCTATAATTTTATTATTAATATTAAATAGAATTATAATTTCAATTTTTGCTAATAACTTTAAATCATTAAAAAAAATTATTGCATGTTCATCAATTAATCAAACTTCATTTATTATTATATTATTATATTTAAACAAGTCAATTTTTATATATTATATTATTTTCTATTCTTTTATATTTTATTTTTTATGTTTATTAATAAATAAATTTAATTTAAATAAAAAAATAGATTTAATTATATTTAATAATTATAAAAACATTAATATTTTAACAATAATATTTTTAATTTATAGAATATTACCCCCATTTATATCATTTATTATAAAATGAATATTTATATTTGAATTAACAAATTTATTTATTTATTCTTCATGATTTTTTATAATTATAATAATATCTAGAATTATTATAATTTGAAATTATTTAATGATTTTAGAAAATTCATTACCAAATTTTAAATATTATTATAATTTATATATTAAACAAATTAAAATTAAATATATATACATATATATATTTATTTCCATAAATATAACAATATTTATAATATTTTATATTTATTAATTATTAATAAATATAATTTATATCTTTAAATTTGCAATTTAATGTTTTTAAAAACTTTAATAATTAAATATAAAAATTTATAGTATTAAAAGAATTTAAAATCTTTATGAATAAATTTACAATTTATTTCTTTTTCAGACATAATACTAATAATTGAATTTTATACTTTTGAAGATTTTAAGTTAATTATCTTAAACTATTAATCTTCAAAATTAAAAATATATTTAAAATTTTAAAAGTATAAATCTTAATAAAAAAATGATTTATGTCAACAAATCATAAGTATATTGGTATATTATATATTATATTAGCTTTATGATCAGGAATAATTGGAACATCTATAAGATTTATAATTCGAATAGAATTAAGTATTCCTGGAAATTGAATTAATAATGATCAAATTTATAATTCATTAATTACAGCTCATGCATTTTTAATGATTTTTTTTATAGTAATACCATTTATAATTGGAGGATTTGGAAATTGATTAATTCCTTTAATACTTGGTTTACCTGATATAGCATTTCCTCGAATAAATAATATTAGATTTTGATTATTACCTCCTTCATTAATTATATTAATTTCTAGAAATTTATTTAATATAAGACCAGGAACAGGATGAACAATTTACCCTCCTTTATCTTCTTATTTATATCATTCTTCCCCTTCAGTTGATATTATAATTTTTTCATTACATATTTCAGGTATTTCATCTATTATAGGAGCAATAAATTTTATAGTAACTATTATAATAATAAAAAATATTGCAATAAATTATGACATAATTAATTTATTTTCATGAGCTGTATTTATTACTGCAATTTTATTATTATTATCTTTACCAGTATTAGCTGGTGCTATTACAATATTACTATTCGATCGAAATTTTAATACATCATTTTTTGATCCAATAGGAGGTGGTGATCCAATTTTATTTCAACATTTATTTTGATTTTTTGGTCATCCAGAAGTTTATATTTTAATTTTACCAGGATTTGGATTAATTTCTCATATTATTATAAATGAAAGTGGAAAAAAAGAAGTATTTGGAAATTTAGGAATAATTTACGCAATATTAGGAATTGGATTTTTAGGATTTATTGTATGAGCTCATCATATATTTACAGTAGGATTAGATGTTGATACTCGAGCTTATTTTACTTCTGCTACTATAATTATTGCTGTACCTACAGGAATTAAAGTTTTTAGATGACTTGCTACTTATCATGGATGTAAAATAAATTCTTATAATAATTCAATTATTTGATCATTAGGTTTTGTAATTTTATTTACTATTGGAGGATTAACTGGTATTATATTATCAAATTCATCAATTGATATTATTTTACATGATACTTATTATGTTGTTGGACATTTTCATTATGTATTATCTATAGGTGCCGTATTTGCAATTATTTCAAGATTTATTCACTGATATCCTTTAATTTATGGACTTATATTAAATAATAATTGATTAAAAATTCAATTTATTTTTATATTTGTTGGAGTAAATATAACATTTTTTCCTCAACATTTTTTAGGATTAATGGGAATACCACGACGTTATTCTGATTATCCTGATGCTTATTTTTTTTGAAATTCAATTTCATCATTAGGATCAATTATATCAACTAATAGATTGATTATAATGATTTTTATTATTATAGAAAGAATAATTGTAAAACGTATAATTATATTTAAGTATAGACAATCATCATTAGAATGATTAATGACTTACCCTCCATTAAATCATTCTTTTGTTGAAACTCCTATTATTATTAAAAGAAAAATAAAAACTTTTTTTTCAGAATTTTAATATGGCAGATAAGTGCGCTAGATTTAAGATCTATATATATTGTTTATAAACATTTATTAAAAATTGCAACTTGACAAATATATTTTTTTCAAAATTCTAACTCACCTTACTCTGATAATTTAATTTCATTTCATAATTTAGTAATAATAATTATAATTATAATTATAATATTAATTATAATAATTTTAATTAATTTATTTAATAACTGATTTTTAAATCGATTTTTATTAAAAAATCATACTATTGAAATTATTTGAACAATTATTCCTATATTAATTTTATTATTTATTTGTTTTCCTTCATTAAAAATTTTATATTATATTGATGAAATTTTAAATCCAATTTTTTCAATTAAATCAATTGGTCATCAATGATATTGATCATATGAATATTCTGATTTTATTAACATTGAATTTGATTCATATATAATTAACAATAATAATTTAAATTTATTTCGATTATTAGATGTTGATAATCGAATAATTATTCCTATAAAAATTGCAATTCGATTAATTATTTCATCAACTGATGTAATTCATTCATGAGTAATTCCTTCACTAGGAATTAAAATTGATGCAATTCCAGGACGAATTAATCAATTTAATCTTTTTTGTATTCGTCCTGGAATTTATTTTGGTCAATGTTCAGAAATTTGTGGTATAAATCATAGATTTATACCTATTGTTATTGAAAGAACATCTTATGAATTATTTATAAATTGAATTAAATCATTTTAATTAAATTTTAAAATTAGTTAATTTATAACATTAGTTTGTCAAACTAAAATTAATAAAATTATTATTTTAATATATTCATTAGATGTCTGAAATTAAAGAATTGATTTTTTAAATCAAAAATAGTAAATTATAAATACTTCTAATGATTAATTATTAGTTAATATAATTTATAATTAATTTGATTTTCTAATAATATTATACCACAAATAAGACCAATTAAATGATTATATATTTCATTATTATGTAAATTTAATTTTATTTTAATTATATTTATTTTAAATTCAATTCCATTAAAATTAAAATTTAATAAAGATTTATATAAAATAAAAACTTATTGAAAATGATATTGATAAATTTATTTGAAAGATTTGATCCTGCAATTAACCAAAATTTAATACTTAATTGAATTGTTATTTTCATATATTTAATATTAATTCCTCATTCATATTGATTAATTCCATCACGATTAAATATAATATGAATTAATTTTTTATCTTTATTATATAAAGAATTTATATTAATCTCATCAAAAAAATATCAATCTAATATTTTAATATTTATTAGATTAATATTAATAATTATAATAATAAATTTTTTAAGATTAATACCTTATATTTTTACTATTACCAGACATATATCATTTAATTTAATTATAAGATTTTCAATATGAATTTCAATATTAATCTTTAATTGAATTAATTTAACAAAAAAATCATTAAGTCATCTTGTACCATTAAATACTCCATTTATATTAATAAATTTTATAGTTTATATTGAATTAATTAGAAATATTATTCGTCCTTGAACATTATCAATTCGTCTTACAGCTAATCTAATTGCAGGCCATTTATTATTAACTTTAATTGGATCTTCAATATCAATTAATAATATTGAGTATAAAAATTTAATTTTAATATTAATTACAATTTTAACTCAAAATTTATTATTTATTCTTGAAATTTCAATAGCAATAATCCAAGCCTATGTATATTCTATTTTATTAATTCTATATTTTTCAGAAATTAAATAAATTTAAAATGAAAAACGACATATTAAAAAAATTATTCAAATTATTAAAAACGGTTTTATTCTTAATTTATATTAATATTAAAGTTGAGATTTATAAAATTTATAACCGAATAATCAATAAACTTCTTATTTTATTTTTAAATCATCCAATGATTTTTTTTACTCTAGGTACTTTATTATTTATGATTCTCATATATTATTCAATTAAAAATAAATGATTAATTAAATTATTAATTTCAAGTAAATATAAATAATTAAAATTAATCATTTATATAATCATATTCTTTAATTTTATTTAATAGATTTAAATTCTATAATTAATATAATTTACATAAATTTTTAATTGGTATATTATATCATTATGAAAACACATAATCACCCTTATCATATAGTTACTTTAAGACCTTGACCATTAATTATATCATTTAATTTAATAAATTTAATAATTAGAATTATTATTTATTTATATTTAAATAATGATTATTTATTATATATTAATTTATTAAATATAATTATTACAATATATCAATGATGACGAGATGTAATCCGAGAAAGAACATTTCAAGGAATACATACAATTATAGTAATAAAATTTCTTAAATTTAGAATAATTTTATTTATTATTTCAGAATTATTTTTTTTTATTTCATTTTTTTGAACATTTTTTCACTCATCAATTTCACCAAATATTGAAATTGGAATAACCTGACCTCCAATAATAATTGAAATATTTAATCCTTATGATATTCCATTATTAAATTCAGTAATTTTAGTTTCATCAGGATTTACAATTACATGAGGTCATCACTCTTTATTAAATATAAATTATGTTAATTTTAATAAAAGACTAAAATATACATTAATTTTAGGAATATATTTTATTGTATTACAATACATTGAATATAATGAATCTATATTTTGTTTTAATGATAGAATTTTTGGATCTATTTTTTTTATAATAACTGGATTTCATGGATTACATGTAATTATTGGTATTATAATAATTTTAACAATATATATACGATTTAAAAAAAATCATTTTTCTAATATTCATCATTTTCATTTTGAAGCAGCATTATGATATTGACATTTTGTAGATGTTATTTGATTATTTTTATATTTATTTTTATATTGATTAATATGATAATTCAATATACATATATATATAGTATAAATATTACATTTAATTTCCAATTAAAAAATTTAAATAATTTAATATATATAATATATTTTTATTTAACTTTATTAATAATTGTAAATTTAATTCCTATAATTATTTATATAACAAATATATTTATTTCAATAATAAAAAAAAATAATTATGAAAAAAATTTACCATATGAATGTGGATATTCACCATTATCTAAACCTAATCTTCCTTTTTCATTACCATTTTTTATAATTACTTTAATATTCTTAATTTTTGATGTTGAAATTATTATATTACTTCCATTAATTTTTCATTTAATCAATATAAATTCAATAATTTTATTATTAACAATAATTACTTTTATTATATCATTAATTTTAACATTATTTACTGAATGATTTTTTAATTTTATTAAATGATTATACTAATATATATATATAAGTAAATATTACATTTAATTTCGACTTAAAAATTAACTAAACTATTAGTTATATATAATTTATTAATTGAAGCCAAATAGAGGCAATTTATTGTTAATAAATACATTGAGAGTAATTTTCCAATTAATGAAATAAATTAAATTGAACTTCTAATTCAATTATTGATTAATAAATTAATCATTATTTCTATTTATATAGTTTAATATAAAACAATATATTTTCAATATATAAATAGTTATTTATTAACTTATAAATATTTAAAAATTAAAAAATTTTCTTAATATTTTCAATATTACACTTTATATAAGCTATTTAAATAATTAAATAATATAAAAAAAATAATAATAATAAATATAATATTATTTATTATTAAATCAATAAAATTATAATTTTCAATACGAAATTTAATTAAATTGCTAAATATATTTAATAATTCATGTATAATAAAAGGAATAATTTTTTTTTCAATAATTGATTCATATTCTTCAATTACTATAAATACATATAAATATAAAATTTTAAAAAATTTATCTACATATATTATATTTTTAAAAGATAATACATACATTGAAAAAAATAATAAATTTTTATAACTTAAAAATCCAATAAATATTCCTAAAATAAATAATTTAGATAACAATAATTTTATATTATAACTTAAAGTTAAATTATAAAATGAATATATAATTGATCAATAAAATTTTGCATATACTAATGAAGTTACAAATAATGTAAATATAATAATATTTATAAAAAAATCATTATGTATTTTAATATACCTTATATTTATTTCTTGATGAAATAAAATCATTAAAATTATACGAAATGCATAAGATACTGTTAAAATTGTTCCAACTAATAAAATAAATAAATTAAACGTAATTAATTTATTATCATAAATATGTTCTATAATTATATCTTTTGAATAAAATCCCAATAAAAAAGGAAATCCCATTAATCTAAATAATGTAAATAATAAAATTGTAGATTTTACTGGATATAATATATTTAAATTTCTATAATCTCGAATATCTTGATCTGATTCATTATTATGAATAAAATTACCAACACATATAAATATTAATGACTTAAATAATGCATGAATATATAAATGAAAAAAAGCTAATTCACTAAATCCTATAAATAAAACTCTTATTATAAAACCTAATTGACTTAATGTTGATAATGCAACAATTTTTTTTAAATCAATTTCATAATTTGCAATAAGACCTGATATTAATATAGTAAATCTTGAAACTAATATTATATTTATTTTAAAATTTTCATCAATATATTTTTCAAATCGAATTAAAATGTAAACACCAGCTGTTACTAATGTTGAAGAATGAACTAATGAAGATACTGGAGTTGGAGCTATCATTGCTGCTGGTAATCAATTAGAAAAAGGTATTTGAGCTCTTTTTGTAAATGCTATTATAATAATAAAAAATATTATTGAAAAATTCATATCATATAAAAACAAATTTCAACTTCCACAAGAACATATTATAGCTATTATTAATAATAAACTAGCATCTCCAATTCGATTTAAAATTATAGTTAACATACCAGCTACAAATGATTTTATATTTTGATAATAAATAATTAAACAAAATGAAATTAATCCTAATCCATCTCAACCAATAATAACTGTTAAAATACAAGGACTAAGAATTATAAAATATATAGAATAAATAAATATCATTAATAAATAATAAAATCGTTTTAATTCAATTTCATCTAAATTTATATATTTAATTGAATAAAACATAATTAATGAAGAAATTAAAGTCACAATTATAATAAATGATAATGTTAAATTATCAACTAATAAAAATAAATTAAACTTTATTGAATTATAATCAATAATTAATCATTCTATAACATATGTAAATATATAATAATTTATACATAATGTTAAATATATTAATAATAAACTTTTAAAATATAAAATTAATCCAAAAATTATTATTTTTACAATAATTTAAAGTTAAAAAACATCTTTGAAATCACAATTCAAAATTTTATATTTAAACTATTTAAATAAATTAAAGCTTCTATATTTAAAACAACTAAATTTATTGGAATTCAATGTATTAAAATAACAAAAAATTCAACTATATAACCTCTATAAATATTTTCTAAATTATTTTTTCCATGATTAACTCTTACAAATAAATATAAAGAATATATAAAACTAAAAATTAAATATATAGTTAAAAATTTATATAAAAATTTATACCATATAATAGAACCCATAATTATTATAATTTCCCCAACTAAATTCAATGTTACAGGAATTGCTATATTTAATGAACATATTAAAAATCATATTAAAGATATTGAAGGTATATATATAAATATCCCTTTATTAATTAAAAATAATCGTCTATTAGTTTCTTTATAAACAACATTTACTAAAAAAAATAATCCTGATGATCTAAAACCATGAGAAATTATTAATAAATAACTTCCAATAATATTTATTTTTATATTCATAAATATTCCTATAATTAATAAACCTATATGAACAACTGATGAAATAGCAATTAAAACTTTTATATCAATAGTAATAAAACATAATAATCTTATTACAATTATTCCTAAAATTCTTAATATAATATAAAAAATATAAAATTCATTTATACTACAAAAACAAAATTTTAAAATTCGTAATAAACCATAAGTTCCTAATTTTAATATAATTGAAGCCAAAATTATTGAAATATAATAAGGTGCTTCAACATGAGCTTTTAATAATCATTGATGAAATATATATATAGGAATTTTAACTAAAAAAGTTAATATTATATATATAATAATAAAATAATTTATTTTTAAATTAATTAAATCTATTATAATAAAAGATAATCTTCCAATATTATTAAATAATACAAATATAATAAATAATATAGGTAATGAAAAAACTATAGTATAAAATAATAAATAAAATCTTGCTAAAATTCGTCTTGAAGTATTACCTCAAAAAATAATTATATAAAATATTATAATTACACCAATTTCAAATAATAAATAATAATATAATAAATTTATTATTATAAAATTAAAACATAATAATAATAATAATAAATAATTTAATATAATTTTATTTTGTTCATTTAATCTAATAATAACTAAACCTCCAATATATAAAGTTATAACTCTTATTCAAGTTGAATAAGTATTTAATCCACACTCAGATACAATTATTGATCATTCTATTCAACTATTCTTTATTATTAATAAAACTCCAGTTATAGCTATATATACACCAGAAATTTTATTTACTTTACTAATTATTAAAAATAATACTATTAACTCTAACATAAATTAATTAATGAAATTTTTTGATGTCCATATTCATAATTTATTCTTACTAATAAAGATAAACCTAATACTGACTCACAAACTGATGAAACTAAATAAATTAAAAAAAATCAAATATTTAATTTAAATATAATTAAAAAAAATAAAATAGTTACAATAATATATTCTATATAAATTAAAAATCTTAAATAATTATTGTTTAAATGAAATAATATTATTAGCATAAAAAATATATTAAAAATTAATATTATTCTAATTTATAATAGCTATATAGTTTAATTTAAAACATTAATTTTGTAAATTAATAATAAATAATATACATTTTATAGCTAAGATATTCAAAAAATACGTTATTTATATCAATAACTTCCAAAGTTATTATTTTTTAATTAAACTATTTTTGATATCTTATTACAACAATAATAACAATTATAATTATTAATATTATTCCAATAATAATTTTATTTTATATTTTAATAAATAATGTATTAAATATTAAAATAAATCCATTAAAATTAATCATTACATTAATTTTATATTCAATTATATTAAGAATTTCAACATATTTATATACTTTAAATTCAATTAATAACTTAATAATTCTTATTGTATTTATTAGTGGAATAATAATTACATTCATTTATTTTTCTAGAATAATTAATTCACCAATAAAAAAAAATTGATCTGGTATTCTTTGAGGAATTTTATTAACTGCATTTCTTATTATTATTTTTTTATTTAAAAAAACAAAAAACTTTGATAATCCAATTAAAATTGGATTAAATTTAGATAAAAATACTATTTCTAATATTTTTCAATTTCCAAATCACGTAATATTATTATTAATAATTATAACATTAATTTTAACTTTATTTTTAATTTTTAAAATATGCTATATTAATAAAAAATCACTACGATCTAAAATATAATTTAAATTAAATCTTATTTTAAATTATATGAGATTTAAAAAATTATTAAATTCAAATATTTTATTAAATAATTTTATTGATCCAGTTATTTCTTTACCCACTCCAATAAACATTAATATATGATGAAATTTTGGATCAATTTTAGGAATAATGTTATTTATTCAAATTTTATCAGGATTATTTTTATCAATACATTATTGTCCAAATATTAATTATGCATTTGATAGTATAATTCATATTATAAAAGATGTTAATTATGGATGAATTATTCGAATAATTCATATAAATGGAGCATCATTTTATTTTATTATAATATATATTCATATTAGACGAAATATTTATTATAATTCTTTTAAATTAACTCATGTTTGAATAATTGGAGTAACAATTTTATTTATTTCTATAGCTACTGCATTTTTAGGATATGTACTTCCATGAGGACAAATATCTTTTTGAGGAGCAACAGTTATTACTAATTTATTATCTGCAATTCCATTTATTGGACAAATAATTGTTGAATGAATTTGAGGAGGATACTCAATTAATAACGCAACATTAAATCGATTTTTTTCATTACATTTTTTATTACCTTTAATTATTTTAGTTATAGTAATATTACATTTATTTTTTCTACATGATAAAGGTTCATCAAATCCATTAGGAACAAATAGTAATTATTATAAAATTTTATTTCATCCTTATTTTTTAATTAAAGATTTATTAATAATAATTATAATTTTATTATTATTATTAATTATTATTCTACAAAATCCATATTATTTAGGAGATCCAGATAATTTTAAAATTGCTAATTCAATAGTAACTCCAACTCATATTAAACCAGAATGATATTTTTTATTTGCATATTCAATTTTACGATCAATTACTAATAAATTAGGTGGAGTAATTGCATTAATTATATCTATTATAATTTTATACTTTATACCAATATTAATAAATTATATTAATAAAACAAATAAATTCTATAAATTAAATCAATATATTTATTGAATTTTTATTAATAATTTTATTTTATTAACATGAATTGGAGGTCAACTAATTGAATATCCATATACTAATATTAATTTAATCATCACTTCATCATACTTTACATATTTTTTTATTAATCAATTTTTTTACAAATTATGAGATAATTTATTAATTAATTAATTAATATTTAATTTATCTAGTTAATGAACTTGAATAAGTATGTATTTTGAAAATACAATATAGAATTATAAATATTCTATTAACTTTATATTATATATATAAATTCTTTAATTAAATAAATATAAATTAAATAAAATAATCTAATTGTTAATAAATCTGTTCAACATATATGTATTAATTCATCATATCGAATTCGAGGTAAAACCCCTCGAATTAATAAAAAAAATAATACATGACCCATATACACTAATAAAAAATAAACTGATCAATATATAAATCCATAAAATATAATTGTTAAGATTATTGATAAAAATATTATATTTGAATATTCAGCTAAAAAAATTAAAGTAAATATTCTTCTATAATATTCAACATTAAAACCAGAAACTAATTCTGATTCTCCTTCAATTAAATCAAATGGAGTACGATTTAATTCAATTAATATTCTTATTAAAAATATAAAATATAATGGAAATAATAATCAACTAAATTTTACTATTATCTGATAACCAATAATTCTAAAAATTGAATAACTTTCAATTAATAAAAAAAATACAAAAAATATTAAAAATATCCTAATTTCAAATGAAATTATTTGAGCAATTGAACGTAATGAACCCAATATTGAATAATTTGATCTTGAACATCAACCAATTATTATAATTGGATAAATATTTAATCCTAAAATTAATATTATTAAAATTATTCTATAATTAATATTATATAAATTTAATCAAGGATAAAATAATCATAATATTATTGATAATATAAATATTAATAAAGGTCTAATTATAAAATATATATAATCTAAATTATAAAAAAATCATTCTTTAGAAATTAATTTAATTGCATCTCTAAAAGGTTGTAATATTCCTTTAAAACCTAATTTATTAGGACCTTTACGTATTTGAATATAACCTAAAATTTTACGTTCAGTTAATGTTAAAAATGCTACACCCATTAACACTATTAAAATTAATAAAATTAAATTTAAAATAATATAAATTATTATTTTAATAAATTAATTTATTAATATTTAAATTCTAAATTTAATGCACTTATTTGCTAAAATAATTTACTTAAATAAATTTATTTATTTATTTAAATTATTTACTAATTAAGGTCCTTTCGTACAATTAATTATTACTTTTATTATAGATAGAAACCGATCTGACTTACGTCGATCTGAACTCAAATCATGTAAGATTTTAAAAGTCGAACAGACTTATATATTAGATATCTGCACCTAATTAATATCTTAATTCAACATCGAGGTCGCAATCATCTTTATTAAT